>NW_010308051.1:0-200 GCF_000700745.2 Antrostomus carolinensis | reverse complement strand
TTCGGGCAGCGGCACCTGCGCGGCCAGCCGTGCCGAGACCCCGGGGTCCGTCACCAGGCGCAGCGGCGTCCCCGGGAGCTGAGCTGACAGCGGACAGCCCGCTTTGCTTCGCTCCAGGCTCTGGACGGTTCTCGCCCGTCCCCCCCGCAGCAGATCCCAGGTGAGGCTTTCTCAAGACCGCAGGTTTCCTGCCGCTGCGA
>NW_010308050.1:0-762 GCF_000700745.2 Antrostomus carolinensis | reverse complement strand
GGGGGGGTAGAGAAACACCTTTCCCTAGGTGTTTAAAAGAAAACCATACACCCACCCTGCAGCAGAAGGAACCCCCCGGCCAGCCCCTCCGCCGGGCACCTGCTGCGGGACAGCACCGCCTCCCAGCCGCATCCCCCCGTGGGTCTTCCCCGCTCCCGCCGGGCCCCCTGGAGAGGGGGTCAGGGGCTGCCCGGTGGCCTCTGCTTCCCCAGGCTTGGAGCCATAAAGAACGAGAGAATTTCGGCCTCATTAGAGGGGTCGGGAAACGTCACTGCGGGGCTGCGAGGCTCCTTTGTACCAGAGGGAGAGTGTCCTCCTCGGCCCGGCTGGTGCAGGCGCGTGTGCGTGGAAATAGCGGGGAAGGAAAGGAAGAAGAAAAAGAAAAGGAGAAAAAAAGGAGAAGAAAACGAAGAGGGAAAAGGAGAAGTAAACGAGGAGCGAAAATGAGAAGAAAACGAAGAAGGAAAATAATAATAAAAAGAAAACAAAGAAAGAAAAGAAGAAGGAGAAGAAAAATAAGAATAAACAGAAAATTAAGAAGAAAAGAGAAGGTAGAAGAAGAAGAGAAATAAAGGGAAAAAAAGAAAAAGAAAAAAGAAAAGAAAAAGAAAAGAAAATAGAAAAAGTAATTTTTTAAAAGAAAAAATAAAAATTAAAAAAGAAAAAAAAGGAAAAATGAGAACAAAATTTTTAAAATAAAAAATAAATAAATTTAAAAGAAGGAAAACGAAAAATTGAAAAAGAAAAAGGAAAGAGAGGAAG
>NW_010308049.1:0-29715 GCF_000700745.2 Antrostomus carolinensis | reverse complement strand
GTGCTCCCGAACCTGGTCTTCTCCTACAATGATGGTGATGGAATATTCTTTCATGTGAACAGACATTTTCCCCAATCAACCCTCTCCCACAAGAAACCTAAAATTATAGCCATGTTAAATATCATGATTAACTCTTGTTTTAAGCGGGAGGCTACTTCAGTCTGTTGGATCATTGCATTCACGTAGTCTGCTGAACTGTAAACTTCCTAAAAGGAGCATCTGGCAGGGTGAAAACCAAACTGTGGGATAAGTAACTTCACTGCAGGAACAAGCTGCAAGAAAAAATGGGTTGTGAAGGGTGGGAGGATAGCAGTAGGCAGGAGGGCAGACAGGAGAACATACTGATATATGGAAACAAGAAAGAAAAAGGATAAACATGTGCATTCAAGTGTGCTACTCATTTTCTCATTTTTTCCCCAGTAATTAGGTCCCTATTAAATAGAAGTTTATTGAGGTTCAAAAGTTATAAATCAACTTGTAAACCATCCTACTTATGAAAGTCTCACTGATTAATAAAATTCTGTTTATAAGATTCAGTCTGTGTATCTTATGTGGACTGAGCTACCAGAACGAATCACAAAACATAGAATTTTCACAATAACAGTGATTTTGTGATATAAGAACTCCTTTTTTCCACTATAGAGATGGGAGTATGAGTCAAAAAGAAGTTATGGGAGACATTTTTGAAGTGTCAAAGTGCCATAAAATGCTTTGAAAGGCTCCATTTCAATTCTAAATACTTCTGAAAGTCTGAGCTTTAATGGCTTGTCTCAGGTGAAATAACACGTCTAAAAGAGCTGGCACGTAAAGTCATATTCACTTACATTTCCTAAGTATTGGAATATACTTCTTTTAAGACAGTTTCCTATCTTCTCCAAATGAGTCAATATACATTGATCTTTAAATGTGTATTTACTTTCAGATCCTAGATTGCAGGTAAGAAACTCTGATTCTTATTTAATCTTTATATTATCCAGGTTGAGAAATAATAGCAGTGCTTGTATTGCCTCTTAACATCAATCTAATAAATATATAAATATAGTGTTAATGGCTTTTTTTCTAATATTACCACTAAATTTAAAATAATTAGAAGTCAAAGAAAAAACAAATTAGAATTCTTTTTCTTTTTTCCTGCAACAATAGCCATAACTACATAATTAAAGCCTATTATTTTTTATTTTTCAGATGAATTCAAATTATTTATGAAAAGGCTGCCCATGAATTATTTCCTGAACACATCAACTGTAATGCATTTGTGGACAATGGATTCTAATTTTCAACGTCGTTATGAGCAACTAGAAAACAGCATGAAGCAACTCTTCCTCAAGGCACAGAAAACTGTTCACAAGCTCTTTGGCCTTAGTAAGAGATGCCATAAACAGCCACTCATCCGCATGCCAAGGCAGAGGTAAGAACGCTCATGAAAACCTGAGAAACTCAACCTTCTGTCTTGACATTCAAATCTCCTTAAGGGCGTACATGTGGGAATGTGCACAGCATATGGTATATGTACAATACACAATCTTTACATTTGTAGGAGTTGAACAATCCCAGCTTTCAACATTGCTCCATTCGTGCTTTCCTAAATATGATGAAAAGGATCAAAATAAAACCTGATTTGTATATGACTGTGCATTATGTGAGGCAGCTTAAAAATAACACGAGTGTGCAGATTCATCCCATTTAGTCTGTGTCTGTTTTACAGGACCATATTTTCAGTGAAACTTGGCCAAGTGTAACAGTGCCAAATAATTGTATACCAAACCCTGACTACCTATTCTGAAGCAAGCACAGCTATTTTAAGAACTTTCCAGGTCATTATACAGTATATACCACATACTATTGATTTCTTGTCTCATTTGTCAGATACGAATTAGATTTGAAAGGATGCCTAAGGAAAGAAAATAGTGGTGTTTTAGTCCTTAGAAACAGAGATCCTGAAAACTAGCTAGTCAAATCTATATTAAAATAAAGTGGTTATAGTTGATTGCTGATCGAAAATTGCTTTATTGAAATTAGTGGAATGACACCAGAGTAAATCAGAAATGAATCAGCTTTTAAAGAGTTTGTTCTTCTGAGCACACGCATCATGGGCCTGGTCCTGTGACTACTGCATTTACCACCTATCTGTTGATTTTAAAGAAATCTAATGTAAGTTTAGTGTTCCAGAACTGCCAGGGATACTTTACTCTACCCTGCTTTCAGCTCTCCTGTTGCAAGCTAAGGCTTCATCAATTCATTTTTTGCCCTTTGGTGGCAGTTAGATAATCCTTCTGCTTTTCCTTTCAGAAGGAGACAACTGTTACGGCTCCCTTGCTCTCTTTTTTCTACATATTGTGCTTAGCTTTGTGATCTGCTAATTGAAACAAAATACCTATTTCTCACTTATGCGGTCATTTCAAAATTAGAAATGGTTCTACTAAGGTTGTATAGTCACTGCAGTGCTTCAACATCATCTCCTGTGTTTCTTGGTGTCCTGGTTTTGCTAGGATAAATTTAATTTTCTTCTTAGTATCTAGAATGGCTGTGTATTAGGTTCAATATGTGATTTGTTATGAGAAGAATGTTGATCAGGTGCTGATGTTATCAGTTGCTGCTGGAACCCAAGGCCATCGTATTTGGCTGGTTCACAGCTGCATTAGGACTGGGAGGGGGAAGTACAGTAAATAGCAAGCCCCAAACTGGCATTTGGCTCTGCCAATGAGATATTCCATCTCCTGTCCCGGCATGGTCAGTATATTAACCAGGTTTGACCAGAAATCAGGGGGATTCTCTTGGGGATCGCTCGGGCTCTCACTCTCCCAGGGTTTGGGGACTGTCTGTGCTCCGGGATCGCTGGCTGGGACAGGCTGGGCATCGATTGGCGGGTGGTGAGCAACTGCACTGGGCATCACTCATTTGTATGTTCTGTTATTGCTGTTACTATAATTAATATTTTATTTCAATTAGTTAATTGTTTTTATCTCAACTCGTGAGACACTTTGCTCTTTTCCTTCCAATTCTCTCCCTTACACCCGGGATGGGGGCAAGGAGAGTGTTAGAGCACCTGTGTTTAGCTGCAAGACAAAGGAGCGAAACCATCACACTTGGGCACGACCTGAAAGAGCTTTCTGCCAAAGAGATGATTCAACACGAAATTGTTGGGTTGGGGTTTTGTTTGTTTGTTTGTTTTTTGTTTTAAATCCCTTTAAATTTTAAATAATAGGGTCTTCCAAATTAACCACCATAGGGTTTTGGGGAAATCACTGGTTGCCATTGGTAATGGCAATATTGGAGTACAGATGAATTGACTTATAAAAAGAAAGAACAATTGAAATGATTGATTAAAACACACCTCTCTTGTTATATGAAGGATTTTTTTTTTTTTTCCAAATCTAGAACATGTGAGTTCATGGTTTATTTATTATTAATTTTCCTTTTTTCCTAGCAATGAGTTTGCCTGTTTTCCAGAGAGTTGTACTAAACTTTCATGACAGTTTGATTTTGCAAAGCATCTCTAACTTAGGAATACCATAACTTATGTCCTTTTTTAGTGACTAGCCTAATTTTTTTTCTCCAGTCAGTACAGAGGGAGATTGGACATCTGATGACATAATGATGATCAATAGATAACTCAAAGATCAGTGCTAAAGGCAGGTTTGGGAATACTTAGCCAGTGGGATACATTTGCTAAAAGAGCACATTTTCAAAGCCTAGATTCCATCTGACTATCTGGGAAAATTGCTGTCTGACATCAAGGCTTTTATGGCTGATAAGAAGAGCTTTAAACTGAGAAGTGAGGAGGATAGGTCAAAAGAAGCTGGTTTAATTTCCAAACCTGGTTAAAAAAAAATCTAATAGACAAAGGTACAAGAATGGATAAAGGAATATCAGTGGTGAAAAGACAGTGAGGAGAAAGAAAACACAGGTATTGATAGCATAGTATTCAGGTACTTCTCGAGATGAAAGTATACCCAGTCCAAACAAGGTCCTGAATTTTTCAATGCAGAACTGCTAACAGATAAGCTCACAAATGAATAGAAGGTAATGCAATGGAGAAATACAAATCATTGCTCAGGCTGTAAAAATAGACATTTCAGCAGAAAGTGAGTGGAATAACATAACCTATACTAAGTACAAAAATTTCTTGTGTTTAAGGGAAGACAGAAATAAAAGTAAAAATCACAGCTTTATGTGCCAATGATATTCTAGACTCCAAAGAAACAAGAAGGGGGAGTTGGAACAAGATGTAACCCTGTCTAAAGGCTTTCCAAACAACTCCTTCAGATCAGTGTTTGGGCTCTTCTCTTGGTAGTTAAGGGTGAATTTTATTATGGAAAGAGAAATTAGACAGAGATAATAGAGATATAAATGCTATTTTAAATTGTATTTTATGGGCACTTGTCTTCAGATACAGATTAAAGAGCCAATGCTTTATTTTTTAATAAAGGTCATGATACTAACAGTGAGTAAAAACAAAGTAATTGTGCTCTTTTTTAATTTTACACTGTATTTCACAAGTCAATAGAAGATATATACAAAGGAATTTTAAAGGAATATGTTGAAACTGAGGGTTGGTTTTCTCTTTCATGAAACTGGGAGGTATGTCCTGAAAGTTTAATATAATTCAAGAAAACTTTTTATGAGGCTGAGTTTTATAGAGATTTATCTTTGTATTCATTTTGTCACACTCAAAGGAGCTCCTACATGTGGTCAAGGTTATAATTCATTACTGAAAATACCTGTCTCTTTTATCTGGCCTCAAATTTTTGTTACTGAACATGAAAAAAAAAAAAAGTTGTTTTATTGCTTTTAAATGAGATTCAGCTAATCAGTTAGACAGGTTTGCTTGCAACTTTTTCCATATTTCCTGAAGAAGCAAGGCACTTAATAATCATAAAACTAAAATACATTTATATTTTCTAATTTTTGAACAAAAATACTGTTTAATCATCTCATAACATCATTGTTCATAATAGAAAAGAGTCAATTAACTTGCAAGTTAAAGAAACTATATTCCTCTGTCTCCTTTTTAAACACAGTTTACATTCTTCAGCTATAACAATGTATAAATTGTTTCCTTTCAGCCTGCACTAGTGATCAGAACAATGTCTTATTTACAGCAGCACTTTGGTACATACTGGGGATGGGAACAGGATTACTATTTTTATTTTATTCTGTTCATTGCAAACCTTTTCAAGTTCCAGATGTTCTTTCCAGATTTTAAGCTTTCTTTCATTAACATGAAACAGACCATTGTTCCTTTTCCTGAAAGTCAAATCATGCCAAGATACATCAAAAGTCCGTAGATTTCCATTATAAACCGTTATGGTACTGCTGAGTGTAACTTTTAAAATTCACCTGAATTAATCAATACACTGTAATCAGTGAAGTATTTACTGGTTGTCTGAGTTCAAATTGAAATACCAGCTGAAAATTCAAAACCAACAAGTAGCACAGAAATTGCTATGTAGATAATCTGCCTCTATGTTGTATGTAGGGGTGGAATGATAAAACATTCAATTTGAAGAGATAAAGAGAAAAACAAGATTAAAAAAATGCACTCTGAAAATGAAACGTGATTTTATGTAGAATAATGCTACCAGGTGAGCTACTGCCTCCATGAATTCGAGGTTCTACTGCTTTGCAAGCCTCAAGTGATTATTGTTAATATGTTCTCATTGCATTGACACATCAGCCTTAAAAACTTGCACTATCATATGCTCCTTCATTGTGTTTGCTTGGCCAGAGTCCAGCGCATGCAGCAATTGTTATTCCACTAGATGGCCAGCTCCTGCTGTAGTTTTGATACAGGAAGGTTGTTGAAGCACTGCTAGTGGCACAAAATATTTTGCTCTGCAGGCATTAGTTGGTGTTGTAAAATATAGGAGGGTTGTTGAAACAGTGCTAGAAGTATGATACATTTTGCTTTGTAGGCATCATGGTGAGATGTAAAACCACATTCCTGGAGAAAAGAAGGCTTTGGGGAGACCTTATATCTGTCTTCCAGTACCTGAAGCGGCCTACAAGAAAGCTGGGGAGGGACTTTTTACAAAGGCAGGTAGTGACAGAACAAGGGGTGATGTCTTTAAACTGGAAGAGGGGAGGTTTAGATTAGACATTAGGAAGAAATTCTTTACTGGTTGCCCAGAGAAGGTGTGGGTGTTCCTCCCTGGAAGTGTTCAAGACCAGGTTGGATGAGGCTTTGAACAACCTGGTCTAGTGGAAGGGATCCTTGTTCATGGCAGGTGGGTTGGAACTGGATGAACTTTAAGGTCCCTTCCAACCCAAACCAGTCTGGGATTCTTTGTCTGACCCAAGCTCATCATACAGATTTCTGTATTAGGACCATGAGGTGTAAGGAACAATTGTTAATCGTCGGAAGCATTTTGCATATGGTATCTGTGGTCTAGTATATCTACTCTGAGAAAAGGACTGACACAGTCATTAAGTTAGTCCAAGCTCTTGATTCCAGCAGCATCTTTCTCAAACGAGGTGAGAAAGTGCTTACTCATTAGAGCAGCAAAGGTCAGGCTTCCTTCAGAGTTTAGGCTGAGTCTTGTGACACACCAACACTGGAAGATGTGATCTGTAATCTCATGTCAACATCATCTTCAGGTTGAATCTTCTCATTTTTCAAAGACAAAATAAGTGGAAGGAATAAAGAAATATCAATTTGACTCAATAGGGATGTCCACATAGGAAACTGTAGCTCACATATGACAATGGGAAGAATAAAGCAGAAAGCAAAGTAGTGGTTATACATTTGTCACTGTGTTATGGTGAGGGAAGCTTGACTTCAATTTCCATTTTGGGTAACAGAACAGTAAGATTTCTTTTCAGTCATAATGATTATATGCTGAGAAGCTGAAAATCACAGGAACAGAAGACCTGATCCTACCTATGAATTGCTGTCAGTTCACCTGACGTGAACCAGAGCCAAGGGTAAGCAGGCACCGACAGCCACCCAAATCATGGAACTAAAATGAGAAAATGGGAATATCTATGGTTAAGAGCATAAAATAAACATAATGTGATGGAGGAGGAGACTCTTCACTTTCCCAAATATTTTTTAAATAAAAATGGCAATGATTTCTTGTGATTTGATTTAATATCCAAACACCACTGAAAGACATTGAAGACAGAGAAAAGCTTTCATTTCTTCCTTCAGAAGTGCCAGTTTAGCATTTGATTTCATTTTTTTCTGTGTCATTCAAACTACTTCCTTGGCTAATGTTATCCCTTTGAGTGAATGCACTCAGTATAATATATTGCTATATGTACAAACCTTATTTCTATGCAGTTTAAATTACTTCATAATGAAAAAACATCACTCGAGGCCAAATTTAACCAGCAGAATTTGTGATTTCATAAAGACACAAACAAAAATATTAAAAGCAGAAATGTAATGTAAATACAACAATAAGCCAGCGGAAAAAATTACATCTTCCTTGGCATAATAACAAAATGGAAATCTGCTGTGATGAACTTCAACTGAAGATTATGAGCAACTCAAATAAATAAAAATTTTGATTTTAAGGGACCAAGGTTCAACACTTGTACACCAAAGCATGTAATCTTGAATAAAATGTCCATATTTGAATTTTTGAAAAGACTAGATACCTAATATTACCACTTATAATTTACAGAGAAGATATTGGTTATAGCAATAGTCTAGCCAGTTTTTTAAAGGATCTTATTCTGGTAATGCAAACTGAAGGCAAATATAGACAAAGCTTTTAAAGATATTTTAATTATCATCTAAAAATCCTTATTTCTCAAAGGAAAGCCATTCTCATCAGCCCTATGTTTGAAATGTGTCCCTATCTTGATAAAAGATAACACACTCTGAAGCTCATGCAGATTTAGGAGGAGTTCATCACCAAAGGCAGTGAATGGCTGCATCAAAGAGAAAAATAGCAGAAAGATTTCTGGTTTTCAAAACCAGAATTTATTCTGGAATTTCCTATAGAATGCACCACAGGCAGCTATAAAAGGAGGAAGAACTATGAATTTGCATTTTCTCATTTTTCTTTTCTTTTTGAATTTCACGGAGCAAAAAAATCACATGCCCAAAGAGCACAAGAGGACCTGACTACTGAAAAAACTCTTCAGGGAAGGGATTTGTATCTTAGACTTCTCTTCAGTCCATATGCAGAAAAAAGATTTAAGACATCTGACTTTTTTATAGTATTTATAACAGAATCTATCAGAATACTGAGGCCTTGAAACCTGTTTTTTTCAGAATGCTTCAGAATGAAGTACACACAAAAAAAAAAGATAGTGCAGATGAATCCTGTGCTCTCAGGATGTTACACAGAATTAGTTCCTCACATCCCAAAGTTGGTTATCAGCTACTCTAGATTGCTTTGTTGTAATTGATTCCCGGGCACAAAATTACTAAGTAATAAAATCTTCCACCAAGGAAGCCACAAAATTCAACACATGAAGTTTCACAGTACATCACACAGAGATTTTTCAAAGCACATTTGTGGCATTGGATGTAAGGGGAAAAAAATCTAATTATACATCACTAGCAGACTGCTAGAATGAAGGGGAACAGCAAGTGTAGATGAAAATTGTGTGACTGAAAGACAAAAGACAGCAAAAGCTCATCTGAATGGACTAAGGTTAGTGTACGTGATGCTTCCACACAGCAGGTGCTAAACAAACAAAATATCCTGTCTGGTTTTAGAACGTCTTCACCTCTTAATAGAGTAAAAGGTATCAAAGAGATATTTCTAAACAAAAATATTTTCAAGAAGAACAAAGGAAAATGTACTTAGGTTACACATCATTTTGTATTATAAAAATACAATAATTTTAGTTTTTTTTTTCTTTTTATATATGCTTTGATTAACATATTGCATGTGGGATTTAAAGGTGGATTTGCAAGTTTCAATGTAAGGGAACGCCTCTCCAGTGTGAACTTTGATTTGATCTAACACACCAGGTGCACATCTGAAAGTCGCATGCCATAGAAAAAGAAGGTGATAAGATGAAACTATCTGAGATAAAATGAAGGTCAGTTTGGTGACGGTTGCTTTACTAAACAGAATAATAAGTCTGCATCTTTTTCTCAAAGGAAATACAATGATCCGCTTTGAGATTATACCTTTAATTGGGTTGGGGATTAGAGCTATTTAAAACTAACGTGACAGACATAAAAACATGATATACAGGCCTGCGAATAACAGGTCTGATAACAATGACAAGCTAAGATAAACTCTTGTGTATATGTGTGTTTTCACACATACTTTAATAGCTGTGTGTACATAGAGACAGACTGCTGTTAGCATCTGTCCTTGTAATACATTTTCTCTCAAGGAGATTTGGTTTTCTAATGTTGCAGCACTTCATTACATACTCATAGAAGTTGTTCTTGACCACATGTTATACATTAATTTTTTTCCAGACTCCCCACAACTCCACTTGTGCTTTTTTTGATGGATGGAAACATTAGAATGAAGCAATTTCACTATATGATCAAGTGCTGTGAAACTAGTAGACAGTTTATATTAATGTCACAGAGCAAGAGAATGCCTGCTTCCATGCTCTGGAAATAGCATACCCACAATATGTGGAATTAAGTCACATACATATGGCATGCCAAAGTTTGGTTCTTTTAAAGTACGGACTACTTACCAGTGCAATTGTACCCTAGTAGTAGTGTTTTAGTAATAATATTTTATATTTTGTGGCATGATGCAAAATGTTTGGTTTTTTTTTAAATCTTAGTAGGAATCATCTGACATTAAGGGAGCTCTACCGATATAGTATTAGATGATACGATATTAATATAATATTGCAAGATGTTGTATTACACCTTATTCTGAGATGTGTAATACTAAAATATAATTACTGAAAGGACAATGAGAGATGTAACATCATTCCATGGATTGCCCCTATATTATATAACACTACTGAATATTCAGACAACACCTCAAAGGAGACAGTATTCTGAAGTGGAACAGCAGAAGGTGACTCAAGGAAATAATTTCACTCAAGAATGACTACTTTAGCGTCTATCTCTTTCTTGTGGTTTCTCTTCAAAGAGTAACAGGGTGATAGAAACAGAAATCCCATATTCCTTTGAAAGACCAATTTCCTCTGTAAATTCCAGTTCTGATAAGTGGAAAGTTAAACTCAATTTCCCCTTCTGCCTCATGAAGCAGTCTCTACAGTATCCATTTTATTCAGATCTGCTAACATTCATTCCACTACAAATTGCCTCTCTCCCTTCCACCTACCAAAGCCCCTTGTTTCCAACTCAAATGTCCAAACTTCATTTTTATTTCCAGGCAAATTTTGTGTATGCAGTTGGTGTTATCAATACTGGAGGCTTGAAAATTTGAAGACAATAAAACATAAGCAGCTTAAAATAGAATTTTATTTTACAGACATGTGGTATTAAAAAAGAAAAGTGCAGATTAAGAAAAAGCTGTTGCAGAATTTCAGCTCTAAAGATATTCAGCACTTTTAATCCCCAGTGTAGATCTACAATACTTAGGAGTTTGCTTTTGGGCTTTTGGTTTTTTTGGTGACCAAACTGCTGTAAAAGACCTTCCCTCAGGCCAAATTTAAGAGATATCTTAATCACTCATCAGCATGAATCACTTGTAGAAACAACATCAGAGCCAACACCATGGTGACTCACAAGGCTTGCAAGCCTACACTTTAAAATAATTACTTGACATGCAGATAGATCCTGGCACACATTTCTGGGCTTGGCAGCTTCTGTTTGCTCCAAGCCTGATTACCATCTGTCTTTGTACTCATGACATGTGATGTGATGGTCATGATCCTCTTTAGATAGCACCCCCTACCTTCAAGGATCATGATAATGTACCGCACAAATGCAGCCAGAGGTCAGGCAAGAACACAAACATGGGTTATTTCATCTTGGAGCACCCTGGGTTCCAGGGTATCTCTGAGTTCAGAAAGTTGCAATACCATCCAGATTTCACCTGTATAATAAGAACGTTTGAACATTGCTTTATCTAATCCAGAAAAGTATAAAATGTAGCATAAAGACATGCCTTTTATTGTCTATGAATTCATAAAATCATAGAATCATAGAATTTTGTAAGTCAGAAGGGACCCACAAGGATCATGGAGTCCAACTCCTGTCCCTGCACAGGACAATCCCAACATTCACACCATGTGTCTGAGGGCCTTGGCCAAATGCTGCTGGAATCTTGTCAGGCTTGGTGCCATGAGCACCTCCCTGGGGAGCCTGTTCCAGTGCTCCACCACCCTCTGCCTCAACAACCTTTTCCTCATGGCCAACCTCACCCTCCCCTGCCATATTTTCCTGCCATTTCCTCTGCTCCTGGCATTCGTTGGTGACCAGAGAGAAGAGATCAGCGCCTGCCCCTCCTCTGCCCCTTGGGAGGAAGTTCTAGACCCCCATGAGATCTCCTCTCAGTCTCCTCCAGGCCGAACAAACCAAATGGCTTCAGCCTCTCCTCATACAGCTTTGCCTCTAAACCCTTCACCAGTTTTTTGCCCTCCAATTATTAAGTAAGACAGAAGAAAAATAAGAGTGATCTTTGATATTCAGTCTCCAATATCAGTCTTCCTCTACGGAATCATCAAAGTCCCTCTGTCTGTGCCCACCATAGTACAACAGGGCTGACAATAGGCTGACAATTTCACATCTTCCTTGCTCTCTCTTGTCTATTGTGTTTCTTTAGAGTGACACACAGACTGCCTCTCTCTGTGTCACAGTGGGGCCCCAGTTTCCACACAGGCTGGGATGAATTGAGGTAACAGAAATGCTTTTCTGGTTTGTGCTGTTTAAATAAAAATGTGTCTCCTCTGTGGGAAGGTGACATTAATGAAAAGCACAAGAAAGCTATGACATGAGTGCACAATGAAGATGAAGATTGGACTTTGGCGAGGCGAGGGGAATATTGCCATGAGTATCTATATTTCAGGCAAAACCTTTAATTACTCTGATGCTTTACTTTGACAAAGAGGTCTCTGCTTGTCAGGTCATGTCTGTCAGCAGTCTGAAAACAAGCTTCTCGGGTTCCAAAACAGAAAAACTTCTGAATTAAAGAAGTCAAAAAACTGTGAGGTATGCACTGACATAGAAATGGACACATACAAGCGTCTTATATTTCTCTCCTGTGTCAAGTCATATGCAATTTATTCTGTTAGCTCACTCAGAAGGTGAGGTACTAGCTCTCCAGTGGGACATCAAATGCCAGACTTTAACCTTCAGGGTTGTACCTCAGGTCATCTTAACTAAAGACATAAAATAGCTTTGTCTTTAGGTAAATTTGAAGATTGGATAGTTTCGATCTTGCAGATGGAGGGTTTTCAAGCTTTTGATTTTTAAAAATGCTTTGAAAATTACTGTAATCCTACATCTGAATTGTTCATGTTATCTCATGTCTACTCTTATGTTAATTTGGGGTTTTTTTTAAAAAAAACCCGCCAACCTTTCCTTCCAACATGCAAAATGCACCAATCCTCTTGTATCTTAAGTTCCTCCAAATGACATAGTTCTGGGAATAAGTTTCCTATCTGGCCAGTATGTACAGATATGATCATGAAAAGACTTATTCAGAGTTTGATATGGCTGTTTCATACTATGTCATTCTTCCATTTACAAGACAAAGGAAGAAATAATTCTAATGTATCAGCTTCCAGGTCACTCAAAGTTAATCATTCTTTTTCATTTATAGTTTATTATTTTTGGTATAATATGTTCTCTGTGTTTCCTTATGTGCAAAATAAGAGCACATAATAAGATCAAAATAAATTAAGAGAATAAGGTGCATATTGAAGGGTAAAGGGTAGGGAGACATTTAATTTTTCTGAAATTGAATTGCTAAGTAAGAGTTCAGGTTTGGTGTAATTGCTATGGATACTGTCAAGGGTAGAGTAATTTATGGAATGAAAAAAGGAGGGAAAAATATATACAACAGTAGTTAATTCTTGGAAACACTGAAAAAAGCTCTGAAATAATTTAAAAAAAAATATTAATTCAATACTAATATCTTACGCATGTAGCCATATGCAGACTGGTAAAGACAATATACAGTTCATTTACCTCACAGAATACCAAGTAGCAAATTCAACATCTCTACTGACAGCAATGGTATGACATGAGCTAGAAACTCTCTTTGCCCCCTCCCTTTCTCTTTCTCCATTCCTGCCTTCCCCAGTTTCTGTATGAATTTAGCACTCCAGAGCGGTGCCAGGCAGACAGCTCAGAAGCATCCAGCCCTCTGATGTGCTCCCAGAGAGAAAGGATCAGTAGCGGGTCTGGGCCTGCACTGTCTTGCCAACGTGTCTCAGCTTTCACTGGGAGGGAACATAGCTGGAGGGTGTGAAAGCAAGACCATGGTAAATAATAAACTCCATAGTGGTTTATTCCTTGGCTTCTCAGCTGAGAGTACCAGCCAGGGTGCCAGTTGTGGTGGTGACGTGTGCTGTGAGGACAGATGTCACCAACAGAAAAGCTTTACTGTTGAGTTATTCACCTTATATTTTGTGTTGTCAGAACATTTACATTCCTGACAGTTTTCTTCTAAACTGAAAGTAGTTCAAGGGCCACACTCGGAGACCTCAGCTGACACAAACTAACTGAATATTTTTCAGTTCAGCTTATGTCTAGTGTGTGGCAATGTCTAGCAAGGTATTACCTTGTTTCTGATATATACAACTTGGATATTTTTTATATCTCAAAAGATGTTCCAAGTATTTAATAACCAGTAGATTATCATCTCTTACTCTGGGTAATAGAAGAGTGAGAAAAATTTCAAGAGTGGGGTCTGCTTTACTTACTCTGGTTGACCAAGATTCTTGTACTTGGAATAGTATCATTTGCTTTCAGGCTACTTACCAAACAAGGGAGTAAAAAAAAGTAAGTGACAGCAGTTGCCCATTAGAAATCTTAATTTTCAATGCAATCATTAACTGCCATGTAAATTTATAGTCTGTGAAGAACTCATTACCTTATTGACACGTAAACTTAGGTCATATGTTTTGTATGATTCTGGAAAGAAAACAAAAAAATTATTGAGACTTTCCATAAGATGTTAGTGTACAAAAGGCATAGACCTACACTTTTGCAAATTTTTTCCAAATATTTCCAGATATTTATATTATTTTGGAAAAGTGCCATAAATGTATCACAGAGAATGAATACAAAGTATTGTGTTACTAGCAACATTCTTAAAAAAAAATCACTTTTAAAGTCTTTTTTTAGGTAGAAAACAGGAAAGCTTCAGTCTGACAGTATATAAATGAAGTTTTATTTCATCAACAAGTAAAGGAGATCAGGGCTTCTGCAACATCTGAAATGAAAACAAGACTGCCTTTCTATCAAGTTTATTTCCTCCATGTTCATAGTTCGACCAGTATTTTGGAGTTGTCTCCAAATCCTACAACTGCATAAAAACCAATAAGAAAGAGGAAGTAAAATGCCTAAAACATCTGCAGGGAGGGAGCTGGGGGTTCTGGTCTATGGCAAGTTGAACATGAGCCAACAGTGTGTCCTGGCAGCCAAGAGGGACACCCGTGTCCTGGGGGCACCCAGCACTGCACTGCGAGCCGGGCCAGGGAGGGGATGGTCCCGCTCTGCTCTGCACTGGGGTGGCCTCACCTCCAGCACTGGGGGCAGTTTGGGCACCACGGGATAAAAAGGATCTAAAACTCCTGGAGAGTGTCCAGAGGAGGGACACAACATTGGGGAAGGGTTTAGAGGGGAAGGGTGTGAGGAGAGGCTGAAGTTGGTTGGTGTGTTCAGTCTGGAGAAGAGGAGACTGAGAGGAGATCTCCTGGGGGTCTAGAACTTCCTCCCAAGGGGCAGAGGAGGGGCAGGCGCTGATCTCTTCTCTCTGGCCACCAACAAATGCCCGGAGCAGAGGAGTGGAAGATGTGGCAGAGGAGGGTGAGGTTGGCCATGAGGAAAAGGTTCTTGAGGCAGAGGGTGGTGGAGCATTGGAACAGGCTCCCCAGGGAGGTGCTCATGGCACCAAGCCTGACAAGATGCCAGCAGCATTTGGCCAAGGCCCTCAGGGACATGGTGTGAATGTTGGGCTTGTCCTGTGCAGGGACAGGAGTTGGACTTTATCATCCTTGTGGGTCCCTTCCAACTCACAACAGTCTATGGTTCTGTGATTTGTTTCCCATAGCTTTAACCCACACCTCACTGAAGGAAACGGCAATAATTTTTTTTTACACAAGAAAGTGTCAGAATTCACAAGAGGAAATAACAAAAATCATTTCCTGGGATCCCAAGTGATCTGTCCCACACGGCTAGAAGGCAAATGCTGATTCAGAACATGTAACCCGTGTTTCCCTGTCTAGTGCATGTTTTTTTGGACACTAAGGCATATTAAAGAGATACAATCAGTAGTATAGTATAAAATTGATGACCAGAGATCATTAAAAAGATCCCTCAAGTAGCAGAAGACACAGCTGCGGAAAACATTAATTCCAATTAATTTGTCAGGAAATTATCACAGTCATAGTATTATCAGTTTTCTAGAAATCCATAAATGGAACCACAGACGATAAGTATAAAATAAGACTTATGTAATGCAAGGAGTAGAAGTAATAAAATTATTGGTACTCCAGATAGAAGGTGGCACTTGCTAATTTTCTAATGTAGTTTTATTTTATTTTATCTTGAATGATTGACTTGTCTCAATTCTCAAGACTTCAGAGTAACAAGATGACCCAAACCAAACTAAAACCTTCTCTGAATTCTACCCAGAATCACCTTTTCTTTGCTTACTTTTCAATAACAAATGAATGTATTTGTTCAAAACCCAAGAAATGATAAAAATGAATGATAGCTCTACAGAGAGTCAAGCCTTTTTTTCCCTTGTGAAGCTACTGCCATAACTACCACAAAATTGATTTTCTCCAGGTTTTACTTTAAAAAGAAAAAAAAAAAACACTATTTATTTTTTTTTCCTTTGATTATGTGCCTTTTTGGTGATTCAGATTCTTAGATAAATAGTTCCTGTTTTACTCATATGATAGAAATGACTTCAATATGCATTCAAAACTCTCATAATTACATAAAACTGCAGCAAACATCAGGATTTGTTGCACCAGTTAAAATTAATCTGTAAATCTTTGTATTAAAAAAAGAAATTTTGAAAGAAATTAACTTTTCAAAATGCATATAGTTCTAAAAAAGAGCAATTAGAAATCTCTATCAGCATTGCTTAGGTCGTGTTCATTATATTACCTAAGACTCCGCTTCCTTATTTTAAACAGTGATCAGGACAAATAGAATCTGAAATCAGGATCATGAACTTTTATTAGTTTTTAATCTTCTGAATATTAAGAAGAAATCTAAAAGAAAATCTTTAATTGACCTCAGAAGAACCCAAAGACATCATGTCCTTGAAATTGTGCATATATTATTCCACACATTTTTGGACAAAGTTGCCTTAATTTTGGAAAAAAAATGAGAACAATAACTGATGATTTTTTAAATGTAAGTTGAAAGCTTACCATCTGTGTAGATTGCTTCATCAGTGTATTATCTGCAGAAAGCACTACTGCTTTAGATAATTCCTGGAGTGATGGCTAAGATACAGTATAAATATAAATGAGATAGTTGGCAAATATGTCCAAGATGTGAACAAGGTACTGTGAAATGGATAGCTAAGCTGCTGACTGTGTTGTCCCTAATGTTTCTCTACAAAACTTCAGTTAAATAAGCTCTGAGTAGAGACCAGTGTAGCAAATCCCAAGACAGCATGCAGACTTTCTGTTTCATCAATTTAGCCCTCAATACATTGCAAAACACTTGAGTAGCATTTTTTATCTTGCTGAGTCCAGTCCACAGTTTAATGAATCATGCCACTAGTATGAGGTTGTTCAACATTAAGTGATTTTTTATTTCTTCTGCTGACCATCTGCTGCTTATGTAGACTACTTATCTATGTATATCCACATTTGGACATAATGACAACTGTGTTGGAGATGAAACATTTTACTTTTGGATTAAGAGATGAGCAAAAGTTCATAAAAGCCAGAATGCTAAGCTTTGAGTGATAGAAGGAGAGAAACAGGTTTCCATCCATGAATATTTAAAAGGAAGTCTATATAGAATATCTGCATCTGTGCTTCTAAGTGTTTCTGCAACTTGGGGTTGGATTAACTTCAAAGATAAAAATAGACGCTCTGTCTATGAAAGGCAAAATTTCTCTGTACTGAATAGATGTTAGTGTCCTGACAGAGAGGAGTGAAGCTTTATAAAGAAGTTTTCTACAGGAGGCACCTGTGAATCTTGGCAAATAATGATTTCAGAGCCTGTTTCTTCTTTTCACTGAATAGCAGACAGTCATCTGGTTATAGAGCTCTATAGACAAATTCAGATGAATGGTGCCATGTAGTTGTGAAATTGATGACATGGCAAGTCTCATGGTCTATGGGATCACACATCTCACCCAAATTTGCAAATATATTTACAAAAACCCTATTTCAATCTATTTTGTCTTTGAAGTTTACAAGAGCATTCACTATATTCTTTCCAACCTTCTTGTGACGGCAATAGTGAAATGGAACCAATATTCTGTACGTGTGAAATTCACGCAATTTTTTGTGTAATTCCTATTTTAAATGTCTAACCTTGAAAGTAAACATAAGTAGAAATAACTTGCAATGTTTTCAGCTCATAATCCATAATAATTGATATAAAATATACAGCTCTGCACACACAAAATCATATTCACCCATTTAGAGAAATGAATAAGATTAAGGAGAACATCTGCAGAACTCTGTCTACAACAAAACTGTACAACTTCCTTGCAAAATTGTCAAATAGAAATTTCTTGTGCATACAAGTTAAAATTCACAAAACTTTACCTCTTAAAAAAAAAAACCAAATTCTTAAATCCATCCCCAGGAGTTTTATAAAACTGTCCTGACTTGTGGATTCTGCTTTCAGACTCTGTGAAGCTTTGTTTTAGGAGGGTACACCACAGATTACTCACATTGAATCATATCACTTTCCACGCTTTGGAAGAAAAGGCTCTATTTCAGGACATTTCCTTGGTTCTGATCGGTAGTATTGCCTTGATGACTAAGTAGAAAACTGAAGTTTCCAACTATCAGATAAAGAGCAGGAACTAGTTACAGTGATTTCCTCTCTTCCTGATCTTATTACATTATTCTTTTTAGATGTGAACCAGTTGCTTGTTCACAATTCTAATCCAACATCACATCAATGCTACCAGCTCCAGGAAAGAAGTGAGCACTTCCAAGTATTTACTTGTTCGCTTCTTATATCTAAAAACTTCCCCAGACATTAATAAGATTTCCACTTCTGTATTGGCAACACCAGTCTAGCATGGATTCATTCTTCTGAATCCCAAATAATCTAATCCCCTCTCCCCACAATGATGTAGTTTAACCACTTACTGTTATTTGTGCCCAGTATCCTCAGGGAAAAATATAGATGGTAAATTAGTTCATATAATCTGTAAATAAACAGAATTTTTGAACTTTTTTTTTTTTTTTTTAAATGGGGTTAACACTTTGTATTCAAATATGGAAATTGGTACATTTGTGAGGTTTCTTTTGTGTCCCTAGGTTTCTAGGCTGTTTTGCGTATGTTGTTGACATCAGAAGGTGTTGAATTAACATTTCCACTGGAGGAAAGGAAAAGACTGAGTGCTTAGTTTCTTGGGAAGTTAACTTTTAAAATGCAGTTAAGGTGTGCAACTGCCAGTATTAAGGCACCTGAATGGCAGTAACACTTTGCATACTTTTAAGTTGTAAAGTAAAACTGAGTATGATTAATGGAACAGCTTTACACATAACAGCACAGCTGGGGATTATGTTATTTTATATTCATCTTCCAAACTCCCATAAAAGTAGATTATTGTAGCACAGCACTTCTGAATAGTTACATGATGATTGGAGTCTTAACAGCTCCCATGTTCTTACACAAGGAAATACACTGCATAGAAATTCAGTCTTCCTCTGTGGAACCCACCCTTCAAGGAGGATGAGGAATATAAAAGACTAGAAGGGCATTTAGGGGACATTGGGGTCATTATACAAATATTGAAAGAGATGTTAATATCTGGTTGAGGATGGGAGTACCTGAACAGAATAATTGCTTGTCTTCTGTGGCCCACATGGTCTGAGGAGAGGTTAAGTGCACACCTGGGACTGAGGCATTTCAGGGACCAGTTTGAGAACCCTGGGTTCAAGGCTGGTTTGACACAGGTTCTGGATTCCCAAGAGGCAAATAAAGGTGCATCCACACCAAGCAATCAGATATGTGAAAGCAATTTCTTTATTGATCAAGGAACAAGGTTGTGTGTATTTAAGTGAGCAGGGAAGGTTGAAGAAAAGAGGAAAGCTAGAAAGAGAGAATATAGAAGAAAGTCTCACCACCCTGGGTTCAAGCGATGAGCAACAAAGATTCTTCTGTTATTCTTTTCTGCTGCGGGTGGAGTTGCATTCTTTTCTTCTGCATCGTGGATCCAGGATAGTGGGGGGCCCCCACTTGATGGCCAAAACTGTTGCCTTTTATTTGGTCCAGTTCTTAAGGGCCTTCCCAATGGGCAGAGGTGATAGGCGTGCAGGACTAGTCAGTCTTTCCAGATGGTTCTGGAAATGGGCCAACTCCACAAGGTTCCGGAAATAGGCTTGGGGGTCCCTGGTGATTGAAAGACCACATAGAAATTCTCCTTTTTCATTTATTAGATGCTCAGTCATCTTCTTCAGGCCATTACCATCACTGGTCATCAGGGCGGAGACTGGAGTTTGGAGACAGGACAATACTTTACCCTCTGGTAGAACTTGCTCATTATCAGCAACTCCCTTTCCCCCTTGGTCTCGCTTTTCATCCTTCTTATCAATCCCCCTTGTCATTAGCAGGGTTACCAGAGCCTCCCTCTTTTTGCTTACATGCCTTTGGAGTTGTTTGAGGAATATTTTTAACAAAGTTCTGGTGTATTATTATTTTTTTACCACTCTCTTACAGGGCAGCTGACTGCTGGGCACTGGTGCTGAGTCCCAGCATCATAGTTACTGGACATCATGATGAAGGGATTCACCACAAACCCAAGACTATAGTGTGAAGAAAGTGCCCATACTCTTTCAGTGTTGTGTCTGAGCCTGAAGAGATGCCCCAGAATGTCTGTGGTACCGGTAGCAGCACTCATGGTGGGACCTGTGCCCAAGTACCTGAATAACCTGAAAGGCAATAGAGAGGTGATAGTGTATTAACAACTCTGAAAAAAAGGTTATGTGACTTGTGGCTGTTATCAGTCACTAATTGCAAGATACAAATCTGTGACCATCTAAATTCTGATGAAATTCAGATGGAATCAGAGTTGCTGCTATGTGGCACATCAAATCTCACTCACAAAGGAAGTTCATTTAATGGCCTGCTGGCATCAGCTGGAAGATATCCACTGATCTCATAACATAAGAATAAAAGTTAAACTTTACAATGACTATCCAAATTAAGATACTTCTTATAACAAGTGAAATTTTCCTTGTTTAATATTTTTTATCAAAGATTTTATTTTTTATTACCATTTGAGTCACAAGAAGAGAAATTTCTTATTGCTTAAGTTCTCTCCTATTCCTTTTTTTTTCTATTATTTGTAAGATAATATAAATTTACCGTTAATAAAATATTAAAACTTTACATTCATTAATTTTAACTGTATCTATAGTGAAAAGGATTCAGCTTGATTTCTGTAGCAGCAATCATATCGATTTGCAGAACAACTTCCTCTCAATCTGGCAGGTATCAAACAGATATTAGTACAAAGAAAATTAACAATAAAGAAATGACAATTTTCTGAGGTGCTTTTACAGAAATAAAATTTTCTGAGTAGCATTTTGGCTCTTTTTTTTCCCTTTTAAATAGAACAATAATATTAAATAAATACACACTTCTGAACTCCATGTTCTTCCCTATGTATGTCAAGGCCCAAACAAACTATTGACGTGGGCTCAGATATCACTTTAATTTCTCTTTAATTTCAATTTAATTAATCTGTAATTTCTCATGGACATGTTAAGCTTTCAGGGAACGAATATGAGAAAATGTTAAATGTATTTTAAACTACGTAATTTTCTACAGAAAATTAAGTTTATCCAGCTATTTAATTGTAAGGATATGGTATTAAGGCAGTGACTGTGTACTTAAACTAAAGCTAAACACTGCAGACTGTTAAAATTTTGATATATTACTGCACTGCCACTTTTATGTTCCTCAAGTTCTTACAAGGATAGATCCTGCTAGGAGGAATTAAGTTTCATAAGAAATACTTTATCAGATCAGAAGGAAATGAATAATAGGTAATGTATCGCTTCACCTGACAAGTAAGAATAATGCAAATATACTAACCTTAGTAAACCCATCTTCATGATAAATAAAGCAAACACATATTAACAAATTGTGTTCTATGGTTAAAAAATACTCTTGTTCTTTACGCTTTAAAATATATGTCTAAATAATAGCTTTCACTCCAGTTGCTCAAACCCTGACACAGTGCCTTAGAGAATCATCTCTGACTGTGAGAACAAGATTGTCCTTAAAGGGTATGCCCCCTCGAAATTGTTCAGCTTTGCATATTGACTGTAGTGACTTTGACTGTCACTCTTTGGCACCCTGTGATAAATAGATGTGCACAGTCCTGGTGGGTTTCTGAATATACCAAGAGTTGGTCACGCTGTATTGAAGAACAAGCAAACTAATGACATGAGCAATGAGTACTGTTTTCCTGTGGTAATTTTTCATTTGTCATAAACACATTAACCCAGGACAAAGGTGATATATCTTAATGACTTCAGAGAGACTGGTTGTGGATTTTGACTGACTTCAGTGTTCACAGAAGATCTGTGAAATATATGACTTCGACAAAAATACATCAGGCTTCTACAAAAAAAAAAGATGATTCAAAGATAAAATAGATCTGTAAGTACTGAAAGTAGTAAACCCTATTTCCCTATAAATTACCACCTTGTTGAATTCCCGTGTGAATTTATGGAATATTTGGGCTCACACTGCAACTTAATGGGATCTCCATCCTATGGACTATCTTGCTTTCAAAAAACATGTAGAAATTCAATATTTTCTGCCTGTTTGCCCACTTTTGTAGATATTAGCTGAACAATTCCAAAACTTATTGGCAGAAATAATGAAGGAATGGTAAACAGGACTGATGATAGACAATACTGCTAAATAAGCTTTGTTTTCTTTATAATCCAAGTGGGAAAACATGCAAAATGAAAACAAACCAAACCAGACTGTTTCCTTTAGAGTCCCAAATGAGAAAACTTAAATGGCAATGAGGTTATCGGAAATCCCAACACCAGAAACAAAATTATGAGGATTTATCTTTAATGAGTATCACATCTCCTAATTAGATTTATGCATGCATATTTGAAAACTTCTCTATGTTCATATATGACCATGATTATTTCCTAAAACTCCCTTGATTTTGAATTGTTTATGAAGCAAAACATCTATTCATTGCTTCTTTTTCCTTTGAGACCTCTGTTAATTATCAGTGCCATCCTTACAGGCACATTTTCATATGATTTTTTTCAGCATTCAAAGACCATCAAGGAGGTTTAAATTTGACAAGTATTTATGTGGAGATTTAGGAACAGAAAAAACCAGGAACGGCAAACATACCTCCACATGGGTACATAGGAAATATAACAGTGATGCAGCAAAATCACTTTTGTCTCTACAGATTCTTGGATATTTTAAAAAAATAGACCATTGAAAACAAACACAAAAGCATTTAATAGGGAATGCCACAGAGAACTTTTAAGTTGAATAAAACCCGAGCTTTAGAAACGATAACATCTCAAAAGAAATAGACTGTAAGTTTGAAGGGACTGATGAAATTAGGAATATTTTTTTTTTACCCAACCAACAAATCCCCTCACAATGTAGATAATGTAGGAACAGAATATTAGTCTTTCCTTTTCCCAATCAAACCATTAGGGTAGGGGATGTTAAGTCAAAAACGGAACAATCACTTCACCCATCTATAGTAAGTTCTCTGAGGTAACAAACAGAAAAAAAATACTATATATACATAGTGATCTTGTGGAAAATTGCAAATTTAGCAACAGATGGCAGGAAATGGAATTTACTGTCTTATCAGGACAATAAAGCAGGAAACAGTTGGGGTAAACTTGTTACAAAGGAAAAAAAAAACAAAAACTTGCAAAAGAAAATAGAACAGATTGTCCTTAATAGAATCTATAAATGTGAACTAGACTATCTGTTTTTAATTGGAAAGGTCTTCCTAAGCCTATAAATGTAGTATGTGTGCTCATCTAAAAAAGTATTTGCAAGTTATTGTCATGCTGAACGTGACAGGTGCTGCTCATGCACTAAATTAGATTCACTGCTCAGCGGCTACACAGCTCTAGTAGCAAAACAGGAGAATCATGAGTAGTGTCTGAAACAACATCTTAACAAATCACTTACCTTCTAGTGGCTTCTGAGTAGAGAAGCTGAGTATTTCTACAGCTGGGCTCAACCACTGTTGTATCAAAGGTTCTGAAAACTTATTATGCAGATGGCTAATATACCCAACATGGCTCAACAGGGACTAGAATGGTCTGAAATTCTCTCTGAAACAGAGCGAGATATGGAAAATTCATGAGCCATTTTTAGTGGGAATGAATGAAGAGCTGGTTACAGGAAAAGAGAAATAAATAAAGGATGACTCCCAGTGGATGCATCCAATACAGGGAAATCCTAGATTTAGGGGTCACCCCAAATGTTTGCCTTTTCAGCTTTGGACGATTTATTTTCTTGTTTGGTTTTTCTGTTGTTGCTGTTTTGTTTTAAGGTTGGTATTTGAAGAGGAAAGGAAAGGGGATGAAAGATGTAAGGCAGTGATAGTTTTGAGTTCACTGTGATGTGACCTCATCTGACCCTTATGAGTAGCTTTGGGTCTCTTTGTCCTTGGTAAAGTATACTTTATGAGCAGAAAGTCTTATCTATCAATCATTTCTGAGAAAGATCTCTGCTCAAGGAGAAAAAGAATTGCAGCTATGTCCAATGTCCGAACTAGAAATTGGGAGAAGAATAAAAACTAATCTTTTATCCACCCTCTATCTCTCTGATGTGAAGACAACACGCTGCTTCCACCCTCCCCCCAAATAAGAAAATTATTCCAGAATTGCTCTGGGTCTAGAACTAGAATAAGGTATTTCTCAGCACAATGCAAGTCTTCTGTTTTCCTCAATATTTGTCATTTTTCCCTAGAAAAAAAGAATTCTGGGCCATCATTTGTTAATTAGTATTAAATGTCCCAGTGAAATTAGATATAGAGGAAAACCTGGTGATCATTATGTGTAAGGTATTCATAATTAGCACTGTGTTTATAGAAGATATCGTAACTGTGTATTCCAAAGGAATAATATATAAATGAAAACCAAACAGAAATTAAAAAGTAGTCAAGAAGAAAATAAAAAAAAAATGTTTTCCAACATTACAAAGATGGTAGTTTTCTGCAGAACAGTATGAGAGTTGAGAAAAGATGATTTTTCTTTTTGATGCAACACTGCAAAAGGTTTCTGCAGAGGGCTTTTCCCTTTTTTGTTCATCTCTTCTTCACCTTGATTCCATTTTGTCTGAAGCCCAGTGGCTCTGTTCCTAAGCTGAAGTTCCCTGACTCTAAGTCATGATTCGTGCTTCAGCAAAGGGCATGGGAATTAGCTACCCGAGGCATCCTGTCAGAATTCAGTCACTCCTACTGCTTTCTGCCTTCTGTTCATATGCTTGAGAACTATACTTGACTTTAGCATTACCTGAAGGACAAGGACCTTGATTTGGGGTTGGGAGATTATGTCTTGGCATTACAGAAGTTGCTTTTAAACTCATTCTAGTGGGTTTATGTTTTACATGCTTAACAGTATTAGCTGAATACAAGTTGGGTAAAAAGCATAGTCATTTTTTTCATGGTGAACATTGTCAAAGACCAAAATACAAACTATATTAAACACTTCAAAATTTGAAAGGCCCATAAAACAACCTCCTTGACAACCATGCTCAACTTCAACAGGAAATTTTAAGTAACGTTAATCAAAATGCACATCAGTATGCACCAAAAGCAATAACCCCCTGGGCAAGCAAACAATACTTTCTCCCCAGCAACTGAAATGAATAACCCTTTCTTCCTCTCTTTATAATGGTTACTTTTACCCTAATATCTTCTTCATATAGAAGTTGGGAAATTATTGTGATCCTCAACCTGCAGGATATAGTAGAATGCATTTGAGATTATGCTATGGCATTTCAGGTTTCAAGTTTTGTCACTCATCTCAGTTATTTGATCCTGGGCTGTTAAATGGTCTTATAGTACACAACAAATCTCATCTTTCTGGAGCTGAGGGTATAGATATTTCATTTAAGATTTCAAGTATCCATATGAGGACATGTAGTCTATGCAGCAGTTAATTAAACAGAGGTAAATTAAAAAGATTAAGAAAGTAATAAGAATCCAGATAATAGTAGCCTTTGACAGAACTATATTGCAATAAGGAGCACTGATTGTAAAACTTCTGCCAGACATACAGCTAACATTAATTTGCACACTTTATGTCACATACAGTTTAGCTTTCTGTGAATGAGCATTTGGCTATTAAGAGTTAACTTCAAAAATAAAACCAACAAGCAACATTTGAGCAGGGTCAATTTTTCTTGAACTTTCTGGTAATGTCAATCCTGGCTGTAAGTAGCCTTATGAAAAACTCTGGCTTATGTGTGGATTTGGGCTTCTCGGCCCTTTTGCCAGCAGAGACTGATTGCGTTGCAGAGGCAATGTAATTACTCATCAAGGTGAGAGCGTTTGTGTTGGAGCCCTGCTTACTTTCCCAGTGACAAGCCCACTTGCCTTCTCTGTCAGTCAAAGCACCACAAAATGGTAGCAGCTACAGATGAGGGAAAAGGCATTAATGCCTTGAATGAAAGTGCCACAGCAAGCAGGCTGAAAGAGATCACACCAAAGATTTCTCTTCCCCTGTAAATGCTCCTTTAACAGAAATGCTAAGTCACTTTATCCTCCAAAATCCATGCAAAACATGCCTCCAAAACCCATGTAGATGGACTGAGTATTGGATAAACACGAGAAATAATGGGCGATACATTTGCCTGAGGACATTAAGGCTATTTTTGTGGCAATTTCTTGTTACTCAGTGGTACTCACTGTGCACAGTAGGAAATCCTCTGCAGGCCAGAGGGAATATTAAAGATCCAGGCTTGTACTTTAGCTGGTGGCCCCGCAGTTATCCACCTCCAGTCCTTATCATCCCTTCACTACCTCTCTAAAATCTCTGTGAGCACATCCTACCTCTTATTTCTATTTCCTTTGGTCTGTTTTGCACTTAGATTGGAAACTCTTCAAGGCAGAGAATCTTGAGGCAGATTGGCACTTTCCATATGGGTGCTGTCTTCAGGCTTTTGCTATTGTCACTTTTGTTATAAGTAGAACAAAAAGTACAATAACATTTGTAGGGTACTGAGAAGAATGGATGGAATCCTTTTTGGGACTTGATAGTCCCCCAGTCTTGGTAGTGCTGTTACCCTAATAATTAGCTATTTATAAACTATCACTATGAAATTCTTCATGTTTCATGACCTGATTCACTATCTTAAAGTTTCCCCATCCTTTCTGAGTAAACTAGTTAAAAGTGCAGATATTGACAGGAGGTGTTTAGTTTTGCACGAGGTAAAAAAAAAAATAAAAAATGAGCTATTTACTCTGTGTATAGGTTCCAGGAGGATTATATATGACATCCAAATACATCAAGCAAAAGACAGCAAGCTGCTGTAGATGGCATTTCATTCTGTAATCACTGAGGATGGCACTGCACATTTCTGCAGTTTGTGCATCAATCTCCCTTCAGGTATCTCTCCAGAAATAAACAAGCTGCTTGCATTTCTATACAAATGTCATATCAGAAACCCCATTTAACAGAAGTACATTTTAACAGCTAGACAGAAGCATACAGTACACATGGTTTCTCTGAAGTTTTGGGTTGTGACCAGCAAGTTACACTACAATGATTCAGCATATCTCTCTCTTTTTTTTTTTTCTTTTTTTTTAAGTCATTCTTGTGCTGCTGCTTGTGGGTAGGAGACATATTATCATTTCTTTGTCCTCACTAAAAAAATTACATTTATCTCACTTTACCATTGATTTCCATTAATAAGAGTCATCCTCCTTCCCCTAATACCATCACCATTCTTGTTCCCTTGGTTCAGCTGCAGCCCCTGAGGCTGGGTTTGGGAGGATTTTTTTCAGGGTATTTGTTTTTGGGGTTTTTTTTTAGATGAGAGCATCTGACCTTTCTGGAAGGGACAGATAAATCTTTAAGAGAGTGCCTAGGGTATTAAGGAGGAGTGCGTATATATGTATACACACACACACACACACACACACACACACACACACACACACATACATCGAGATATATATACATATAAAAAGCATACCAGAGACCTTGTTAATGAATTCTTCCGGAATCTTTTGTATCCCATAGTGTTTATAATTTAAAATATTTAAAATAGCTATATTAAGAGTGCTAAATATGTTTTAAAACATATGCTGTTGTAGGCTCTAACATATTACATGTCACTTGTCAGAAGAATATATTCTTGAACAGATTTCTCTTTTTTTCTACAAGGAAATCTTGTCTGCTCCAATCCAGTTTTGATTAGTAATGTTAACTTTTGGAAATTCTTTGTGAAAGACAAGCTCCTTAAATTAATTCCTTCCAGTATCAGCACGTTAGTTTCACTAAGGAGTGGTATAAAAGGGACTATTTAAAAAAAAACAACAAAAAACAAACAAAAAAAAACCCAAACAAACCAAAAAACCCAAACTATACTCCCTCAAATAAAAATTGCAAGGCATTAAGGGAGCTGTTCTGCAAGAGGAGATTTTCTTTGTACCCTTTAGTATTATGTTATATAAAAACATGTAATAGCGAGGAGAATACTGACTCAACAGAATGAGATTGAATATCTAGATAAATAGTGCATCAGAAGTAGTATCTTCTTGCTTTACAACAAAAGTTTTCCCTTCTTCAAGGTTTGATTTGTAGTTGATTACCCTTCATGCACTCTTCTCTGGGGGAGGGGATTTTTACACAGTCCCACTGCTACACGCCAGCATCTGTGATTTACTTTAACTGCTAACATGCTGATGCAGAAAATAAATCTATGGACAAAACAGATTGCCCCAGCCGTGTTTCCTAAAGCAAATAAAATATCCAGGAAAAAAACAAAAACAAAAACAAACCCCCAAAAATACAAAGTTCAGTGAGATATCTGTGAGATACCCTAACAACTTAAGAGTTTTTGACAGAGCTACAAATTATTCCACAGGAGTTAATGAACTCTAAAACAACTTCAGTGGTGGCACCTACCATAATTCCATTTTCACGTAGTTCTGCAAGCAGAAATTTGGAGGGGTTACCAAGAGGTGTTACCTATCCTGGCTTCTGCCACCGACATTACAATTGCTTGTGTCTCCTGTGGGTTATTCCAACCAGAATGAGCTAGTTATATTGATGAGTGGAAAGCACAAACATTTCAGCAATCTGCGAGAAGGACTATTATTCTGAACTGAGTATGTAGATCTTCTTTTCTCAGCAATAACTTAACAGTTGGTAGGGGAGTAAGATTAGTTCCATAAGATAAATCACTTAATCTTTGCTTAATTGTATATATTCCAAAAGAAATCGGCACTGCTTCCTAAAGTGGGACTTTGGTTCCTCACCTCAGTTATCTACACTAATTTTCCTTTTTTTTTTTTTTGCTGATCAATATGCAGAAAATAGTTCTTTTATTGACAAAATATCAGTCTTCTATCAAATTTTACATTGCATTTCAGGCTGTGGGTTTGTCTGTTTGTTCAAGGAAGACAAAAATGTCAGAAGAGATGCAACTACTTGACATTTGCTTATAAGCATTATTACTATACTGTCTCCTGATTTCTATTATGTACATGCAATATCTGGTCATTTATATTATTTTCCCTATTTATGACCATTACACAAGTGACTTGTTTTTTTTTTTTTTACAGTAATTATACATTATTAAGTGAAATACTGTTTTTTTAAAAAAAAACAGCATGACACAACTTTTCTAGACAGTCTTTAATCTTCCTTGAGAAATTTAAGGGTGTCCTTTCAACTTATTCAAATATATCATGGCAGAAAAACCAACATCTTTTCTCCTGTAAAGTATTTTGCACTTGTATTAAAACTTTGAGGGTTTGCTCAAAATTATAGTCATTTTAAGTTATTTTCAGTTGTTATAATAGGAGAGGAAAAAAGCACACTGAGCTCAGAATTTTAATTTAATTTTTTTAATGTCATGACAAGTGAGGTATGAATACATATCTGAATTTTGTTATTCTTTAATTAAAACCATTATTCTTTACTGTAAGACTCTTGATTTGGTGTAATACTTCTGATTCTACACAATGGAAGAAAATGACAAATTATTGCTGTTTATATTACAGTAGTGTCTAGAAGAAAGCAAGTTTATAATCCAAATAGGCAAATAGTGGGGAAAAAATTAAGATCATTATCAAAGGAAAAGAGCAAGTGACTTGTCCACAGTTATGATCATACAGAAAGATTGTGAAGGATCCAGGAACAGAATCCAGATTTTTCTCTGCCTCCATAATTCCAGCTGTAACAAATTTTGCAGGAACAGAAACAGATTTTTTTAATTTTTTTTTT
>NW_010308048.1:8611-24112 GCF_000700745.2 Antrostomus carolinensis | reverse complement strand
TTTCTTCCCACCAGCCAGTTAACTGTCCATAAGACAGTAAAGACAACCACTAGGAAGGGAAATAAACCATTTGAGCCAAAAAAGGCTGCTAATACCAGAACAAACAGGTATCAACGGTCCAGGAGTAAGTTTAGGCTGGAGCCTATCAGAACAGCAAAGCTCTGGGAGAAGCTTCTGGTGACAATAAACCTTTGTGCTTAAGGAAGCTCTTGTTATGAGAGGGATATTATGACACACTACCTGCTCTCATAGCTCCAACCATTTTTTCAGCTGTTCCATCTAAACATTTATTGAAGGGTCTATAAAACTATCACCAAAAGCAGCTGGTTCAGTTAGTGCTGGTGGAAGAAGGTGGTACACGGTGTGTGAGTTACAGGGTTAAGGGGGGAAGCTGAGTTATGGGGGAAAGTGTAGACAGTTACAATAACCTTCCTGCATACCTAAAAGGCAATCAAATATCTTCTAATTTAAAATAATAATGTTAGCCTTTTTGTTTACATTAAAATCCTCACACACAACTATGGGGCAATGTGGTGGTTTGACCCTCACTGGGACCATGTGGTCCTGCACTCCCTCCCCATACCCGGTGAGATGGGATGGGACACACGACAAAGGGGACACAGGATTAGGAATGAAAGTCAGGGATGGCTCACTCACCAGTTATGGTCACAGGCAAAACAGACTCAAACTTGGGGAAGAAAAATCAATTTAATTTGTTACAAATCATCTAACTACACTAACAACCACATCTGACAACACCTTCCCCCACCCCTCCCTTCTTCCTGCGCTCAAATCACTTTACTCCCCATGTCTCTACCTTCTCCCCCCCAGTGGCGCAGGGGACAGGGAATGGGGTTTCAGTCAGTTCACCTCTGCTGCTCTTCCCAGCATGGAAGTCCAGGAACAAGATGTTCCAAAGCGAGCTTCCCATGGAGTCATGGACCTCTTCAGGCTCAGCTCTGGCATGGGGGCATCCATGGGCTGCAGGCTCACACCCCATCCTGGGGGTCCACCCCCGCTCTGACAGCGAGCAACTCTCAGGGTCTCAATGTAGTCACACTCGCCCTCAGGCTCAGCTTCTCTGCTCCAGCGTGGAGTCCTCCATGGCCTACACATGGGTCTCTGCTCCGCTGTTGAACCTCCATGGGCTGCAGGGACCTCCTTTGTCTTCTCCTACTCCATGTGGTTGAACTGCGTGTCTGAGGTTCTCTGTCCTCCCCTCCTCCTCCTGGCATTCACTTTAGGCTGATGGCTGTCTTTTGTTCAGGTCAATGGCCTCTCCTCCAGGTTTTCTCCATCTTCTTTTCAGGACAGTCCTTCCCCTCACAAATATGGATTCACAGAGGCATTTCTCTATTGCTCATTGGCTCAGCCTGGGCTGGGGGGTCTCCGCCTTGAAGCCGGGGGAGCTTGTCACTCTCAGAAGGTGGCCCTTCCTGCCACTACCAAACCCCACCCCGTCCCCCACACACAAACCGAACACAGGCAATAAAGTGTGCGTTAAAAAACCTCAGCAAGCCATGAACAGTATCTCACCCTACTTCCCAATATCCCACAAGATAGAAAGAACATGACAGAGCATGCTGCAGTTTAACAAATTACATCACTCAAGCCAAGCTGCTCCTTGGAACAAGCACGTTCCGTGTCCTGAAGCGATTTTTGAATGCTGTCTTCATGACTTATCAAAGGGATCGTTGCCTTTTCAGTGACCGTGCATAGCGTCTCTCATGCAGAGATTTTACTAAAACTGATAAAACTGAGGTCAAAGTTCCCAGAATGAAACAATGCAACTGGTAAGAGAATAATTTCTGGTCCAATACTGAAGCACAGCAGTGTTATGCAAGAGAACAGGATTTGAAAGCAAATTTTGGTCTGACACTATTTATTGTACTGGTGCCTGCATAAGAGGTACTTAAGCCCTAAAAAAAGAGAGAGAAGCTCTTCCCATTTAGGATCCTCATCTTCCCCACTTAAATAAATAAATAAAAAACCATGAACTGAAAACTGCAAGTTGTATCAAATTGCTTTTCTGATGTCTTCCAAGACTGAACAGATTTAGGCAGTATGCTGAGGATAAGAGAGTCACATTTAAGTACACACATATTGTTCCATTCAAGAAAGATGCCCTAATTAAATATAAATGCATGCACATGCACATAAACACTTATGCAGTTTCTCTCTTGCAAGTACCTTGCATTGATTTCAATATGACAACTTCCAAAACCATGTTTCCATTAGCTACTTTGATACCACAGTTTTGAAAAATATTCTCAGTGCTCTGATATTTAGGACATACAGGACTCAAAAATGAACATATGAACATCATCTCACAAGTGGGACATTTAATTTGGTTTTGTCTTTTTTTTGTTTATTTTTAAATTTTTAAAATATAATTTATTAAAACTACTGAATCTATCTTCTGATCAGTTTTCTTCCTCACCGTAGGAAGTATTGATACCTTTGAATATCTCCGTTATCTGCTTGACCCACTGTGGGGAGTGTGAGAACGTGTATTGGCATACCCTGAGAGGACTGTGGGAGCTGAAGGGATACATGTCCGGAGATATGAGAAGCACCTGCATCAACAAGGCCTGAGAAAGGAACCTTGAAATGTATCCAAAAGATGTACCCTGGCAAGCAAACAGGAAGGGATGCACGCAAAACCCATCAGCCAGTTAGGGGCACGTGAACTGCTCGTGCTGCGAGTGAAGAGCCAATAACATGTTAACGGGTGTGGGTGATTTCATTAGTTTTGGGGTATAAATATAACTGTATTAGAACAAATAAATGGCTTCTTGCTTGATCATAGTGATCGTGTAGCACAGTCCATGATTGAGTTCCCACAACCCACATCTTAGTCCATTCCCTAAAGACCATCTTCTATATGATAGTATCCCAATGTTGACCTATTTTTTGCCACTTCCAAACATGTTGACATGGGTTTTTTCCTGATTAAAAAAAAAAAAAAGGAAACCAAAAAGGCTTGATAACGTGTTTTTAAGCACAAGTTAACTTTCTCCCTAGATGATAAAACTGGTTTCATGGCAAACCTCTCTCAATGTCTTACAGAACCCTACTGATATTAACAGAATGGCTTGAGGAAATTACTTCCTGCAACCATCCTACTACCGTGCCCATCATCTCTTAGAAAGAGAGCCCCTAAAAACTAAATGCTTCCCTAATGATAACTGGAAATGATTGACTCTGAAAGTGCTTTCAGAAAAAGAGGTCTTTGCTCACAATAGGAAAAACTACAAGAATGTCAATAAATTATGAGGGGGTTACAACAAACAACCAGAAGTGCTTATCTCCTCCATAATGCATAACTTAACTGTAAACCTTCTTGCCATGGCTGTTATAGGTGGCATAAGTAGACTGAAAAGAGATGGACCAGAATTATTAATGACATGGAAATTAGGAGGATATGACAGAGCAAATAGCAGTCATTTGGTTGACTGTAAATCCTTTGTAAGGCATCAATTGTAAGACAAACTACTGATCTAGATAGACCAACAGATAGCCTCTCTCCCTTTTCATCACGGAAATAATATTTCTGCAGCAAACAAAGCATTTAATTTTCCACTGCAGCTTGCAACCAAACCCTTAAGTTTTCAGCTTCTCTTTGTCAGATTGGGACAGATAAGCAAGAATGAAGTGGATGAATGTATCTGTGACCTCATAACTCTGAAAAGTTCTCTGTTCACCCATCAAGAGAAAGCTTGAGCATCAGCAGATGACCAGTTATATCTAACTCTGTCCATAGCCTCCTATGGAGCCAGAGTGCTGATGGATAAACATCCTCCTGCAGGTTCAGCTGTGGCAGCCTAAAGCGTTACTGCCCCCTCTTGACCAGCCCAGCCTCCTGCTAGGGATCACTGTTGATAGCTGGAACAACTTCATAGCCTCCACCTTAGTTGCTCCAATTCACAACTCAATGTGCTAGTTTAAGCTCCTGATGAAGATGGGTTCTTGCCATGACTCTCTCTTTTTTTTTTTTTTTTTTTTTTGTTTTGTTTTTGTTTTTGGCAAATTCCAACAGGGTTTTTTTTCCAGCTGTGCTGTGAACTGCTGGGGCTGAAGCACTTGCACATGGTCCTTTCTGCAGTGCCAATGGCTGGCAACATCTGGAGGTGCAAGCAATGTTCATGATCGCTGGCACAAGATTTGGTCCTGGTCCAATTTGAAGAGGCTGAATTATTCTTGGTTAAAGAGGTTAGAAGGCTTTGATAGTTGAGACCAGAAACAGAGTAAGTGCTCAGCGAGTTAACTCAAGATGTCTGTATAGCACTATAGTGCTAAATTGGAAAGCTTTCATCTCACTTGCTGCTTCAAACGTGACATACAGGAAAGGAAACCATGACCATATGAAATTATGTATGCTGGGAAAGGCACAACTGCCCTAAGCAGCTAGGGCAGAACATCTTTGAACTGAGAGTGTGCCCTGTGTCCTGGGAAATGATACCCCAGTTACAGTCCAGACAGGTTTACTCCCAAGAAATCTAATAATTTATCTGCCATTTCTTGGAGACTAGGTATGTCTGAGGTTTTGCCATGACTTAACCCTGACTAAAGGTCTAGATAAAAAAGACCATAAAAGAATAAGAGTAAGAGGAGAATTTGAGTAAGCTCAGGCAAGGTTTCTGTATTTCCTTGTGTTTGCAAGTGATTGGGTTTTAGTTGGGTTTATTAATGAAATTTAAATTGTGAATACAGCTTGAATGTTGATGCAAGCTCACCTGTGCTTTATAAAAGAATTGCCTAAACTGACTTCTGGGAAGAAACAGGCTCTTAAATTAATTTGCTAAATGGCTATTAATTGCAAACATATTTTTTTCCTGCTGCAATATATAACATAGATCTGCCATGTTCAGAGTAATTCCAGTGTTGTTTTGGGGGGTTTTTTTGTTGTGGTTTGTTTTTTTTTTTTAAATCTTTTAAACACTGAAATATTCTGAACTATGTTCTGCCTAATGCAGAGGACTGCCTTCACAGGAACAAGGATGGTTAGATGCTGTATTCAACATCTAAATACTAGAGAGAGAAACCTGCTGTGGAGTGAGTCTGGAAAACATACACAGAAATGATCTGCAGAGTATAGGATAAGCTTAATTTCCTGATTTCTCTCTTTCTTTCACTTTTCAAGTCTTAAATTAAAAAAAAAACAAAATAGTTGCAAACACTCTGCTGATTTCCTCTGGCTGACCTTCATAACAACATGTTCCTTTCACTACAGTGCTCCTCTGCCACCTTCCTTTTGTGCCCTGCCCCAAACCCTGGGCTGAGGGTCCCCATGGGAACTCCGGTGGAAGCTTCTGTCACACAGCTGAGGCTGCACAAGCTTTTTTCCCATTGCTCTGATGTTTTCTTTGGTGTGCTATAGATTTATAGATAGCTTTTAAAGCTGCAGGTCTTCAAATGGCCTCCAGTCAGGGGGGGGGGAAAAAAAAAAAATCAATCCCAAAACACAATTCTTTATAATTATCTGCTAACAAAAAGCAATTGATTATTAACTTTCATGCTCTGATCTTCCACAAGCAGACTTTTCCAAGTCCTCCAAATTAATAACTTTCTTAGGAATTAACAGATAAAGTTAATAGGAAGGAGTTACGTTGTGGGATTTGAGAATTACAGCAAGTCTTTGACAGAAATAGTTCTTTACCAGCATCAAATCTCTAAGGTTCCAAAACAAAAACTTGTAGGTGAAGCATTGGTCACATCAGGATTAAAATTCCAAGCAACCTGTGCATGCCCAGCACATCAGACTCACGTCAGCTCCCTGAGCTCACTCATATAGTCCTAAGTCCCTTTTATCAAGAGACTGCCACCAGGGTCATGAGTCAAGCAGGCATGGCCAAAAATATTCTCCAACATCACCTCTCCTTTGCCTCACTGTTGTCCACCTCATCCTCTGCCCTGATGCCAGAGATCCTTCAAGCTTCCAAGCTATTTGCAAACACCTACTGCTATCAGTGCTAGCACCAGCAAAGCCCAGGAGAGGGCCACATCCCAGCACAGGGCACAAACCTGCGTGGCAGCTCTTTGTAGCTGAGGGATTCTCCTTCTCCTCCTCAGTATTTATTTTATTCCCCCTAGTTAGACTAAACTAACTACACATATTTCTGTTTATTCACTGTACATATTAAAAGGATCTAAAATGTCAATCTAGTGAAGAACTTTACTTCTAAAAATGCTATTCATATTCATTAAAGTCTATTATAAAGCACTCTAACTAGTTAAAAGTTTACTCCGTGCCCAAAATCTTTAGCATTCCACAGCAAGAAAGTAAAAGCCTTTTAAGGAGAGCTTTAAAATTCTGAACTGCTACAGGTAAGAGATGAATAGGAAATGGTGTAACTAGCTGCATTTGCCATCCTATCTCATGCAGCAGCACAAACAAGAAAGAACAGTTAAATACACCTATACAATGAGAAAATATATTCTTCTTTGTTACAGGTAAAGACATTTCACAGTGAACAAGGTAATAATTTTGGATGCATCAGCTCTTCAGGATCTTAAAAAAAAAGATTATAGATGTTCCACATATTCCTTTCCAAGCAGTGGCCAACAATAATAAGGGGGGGGTGGGAGGGGGGAAACAAAACCCACAAACAAAAAAGTCTTCAGAGCTGACCGCAGAGGCAGAGAAGGTCTAGCTTATCTTCTCCAGGGGAACCTGTGCGCTGGACCTTTGAACTAATGTCTTTTTTCCCTTGTTTACACACAGAAAGGTTGTTTGGGTTTTTTTAATGCTGTTAAGATGGTATTAATTAATCAGAAATATGAATAAATAATAGGGTTCCAGAAGCCTGATGAAGCTTGAGCTTAATCTAAAATAACAATGTAACTCCAAAGAGGATGTATTATCTTTACAGTGTTGTAGCTTGGTCTTGGTCAAATGCAGGAAGAGAGTAAACTGCTACATTAGAGGTTAAAAGCACAGGCGAAAAACCAAGTCAAATAGAAGAGCACGTGGCTGAGGAGACAGAAAGTACTCGACACAGCATGGGTGCTTTATTAATCTTGCAGGAGTCCGGACAATAACCCTGCCCAGGGGTTGTCCATGCTCCCCCCTGGGGCTGTTCCACCTGTAACCAGCAGAGAAAACCTCACCCATGCCAGTCCCAGGGCTGGCACAAGCAGCAGCAGGGCCCCAGCTCACCCCTGGCCAGTGTGACCGAAGCAGGTGCCAGCTATTTTTATGTCTAAACTGCTATTTACATCTGAGCTGTTATGAAGTTCAAAGGCAGAAGCAGCTGCAGCAAGGCCACCATGAAGGCAACACGAGGTGCTCCCGGCTCATGGGTGAAGAAGGGGAGGCTATGGATGGGAGTGGGGATGTGCTCATGGCTCTCAAATGCCAGGTGGGCAGCAGGAATGGTCTGCTCTGCTCTGACTGCAACCAGCAGCTGCCTGATGCTGCATAACCTGTGAGATGGCAAAAAGCCCAGACCCCTTCCTCTCCACGCATCATACAACCCTCTTCTGACAGCACCGGGCTGTGGGCAGCTTGCACTCGCTTGGGCTGATCTCAGTGTTTCTGGACACCGACATGTGCGCACGCTTTGTAAATAAAGGAGTGTGGCACTGAATTAATAGTTCTACGTGACAGGGCACTGAAGTAATAGTCTAATCTTAAACCAATTTAAAAGTGTTAACTGATTCACCAGCTCATTCCAACACCACGGATCTCAAAGGACTATTCGGAACATAATCAAGTGGCCAACTACACACAAGGTATCGTGTCCACAGCAGATCATCTGCAAATTGACAATTACTTAAAAATCCATTTCAAGTAAATCAATCTCCTGCTCCAAAAGTCTCAGCTTCTAAAATCAGAGATCTTTTGGAAGATTATTCATTCTCTCATCTCACACTTAAAAGGATGCCAGAATTACTGTATCCTGGACTGTAATTGAAGCCATTCAGTGCAAGCAGCTTTTGTATCAAGGGACCACCTTTTAATCGAGATCCACCATATATCTTAGGATTTGACTGAGGTATTTAGTATCCTTTTTTTTTCCCCATAAACACAAGAGCTGAGCAGTCGTCTAATCTTTGAGATTGCAAATGCCCAGCTTCTACAGCTGCAGTAATTAAACCTTCTCATGCCATTAACCACATCAAGTCTCTTCCTCAGCATCTGCTCTATTCCCACATTGCCCTCTTAAATCAAACCAAGATAAGCTATTTTCTAAGATCAGCTGACTTTTCTCTCCCTCAAAATCATGGCAGCCAAAATTATTCTGAGCAGATATGAAGCATTTGCTCCATATCCAAGAGACTTTTAAAGAAAAAATAAAGTAGACGTCAATGCAAGTGGGTATTTTTAGTACCTAAGTTGGTCTATATTTATTCCTTTATGTCTATCTTAAAAAAAAAAAAAAAAAAAAAAAAAAAGCATGATCCATGATCTCTGATAAAGCATTACCAGAAAATATATTCTACTGGGAAGTCTGCCTTATGAATCTTAGCTACCTGAATACTGCAACAAGTACATCACACCACTCATTCAACCATACAAGTCTAAGGGTTACGAGTATACACGAATAATGTTTCCTCAGTTTCAAAGAGGTGTTTTAAAAAAAACCAAAACAAATAAACCAACCCAGAAGCAAACTCCTCAGCATAATCTTTTTGTCATTCTGCTTAGAGGCAACACTTCAGCCTCATGCTTAAAAACTGCCACCTTGAAATATTTCTAATTGTCTAACTCCCCAAAAACTCAACACATCTTTGGATTAGCTGTTAAAAACCAAAACAAACCCACCAGCCCCAACTCCAGGACTCACCATACTTCAAACCTCAACAAATATTCAGGCATTAAAAGACTAACAATCTCTTCTTTATTCTCTTCCTTATAGCTGTCACCTTCTTGCCCTGAAGACTCTTGCCCCATTACCTCCAATGTGTTTACCCCAATAACCTTGTGCCTCTGACCTTATGCCAATTATCTGAAGCTTTCTTTTCAAGGACAGGATACAGATTATAAAAGGTGCGGGCTATTTGTGTGAAGAGATACGTCAGATAGACGGGAAAGCAGAATTGTGTCCAGGAAGCTTCTCCTAGTTGTAGTAAACTTTAATTAAAAAAGGAAGAGAAAATAAAGTAGTTTAAGATAGGGTCTTAGAGCCACAAAAACCAGAAGATAACTTGTATTTTAAAATGAAAAGTATTTGAATTTCCTGCTCTAGAAAGATACCCATCACCTGCCCACATTTATTTTAGATTTTTGCCTTACGTTAAATCTCTTAACATACTCATCAAAACAGCAGAAGAGGGGGTGTGTGGGAAGATATGGGTAAATATCTCTGCATATAAACTTGAAACCTCTCTCCTCTGACCATGAAAGACTCTCTTCCTTCCAGGTACCCCCTACCTACAAGACAGACATGTCTCATCACTCAGCCATACCCTTCAATTATTTTTCCAACTGGCATTACCTGTACCTTGACAGCTCCCTGATCACAGGATTAACAACAGACAATTAAGGGAGTCCAAAGTATGAAACTATACCAGAAACATCTCAGCACACACAATAATATCTAATGAATAAGTTTGGTCAGTGGCAGGTTATTACTACTTTCATACAGTGCAAATCACTCGAGTCGGCAACCTGCTACAAGGTAAAAGAATGGATTTTCAAAAAATTACAGGCTTTCCAAGTTAAAAATACACGTGCCTCAGCTACCTCAATCTCAGCCTGACCCTTGTATATTTGCCTTTGAAGACCTTGCACTGCATCCCTATTGCACTATGGAAGGCAGCAAGACTTTCGGGTTAATTTTACGCAATTTTAAAACAAGCTACTCTGAAGGCTTTTAGCTGAGCAAACCCACCTAACTCTCCTGTCCAGTTTTGAACTTTTTTTCCCCTTTTCCTTCTGATTAAAATGTTTCATGTCCAGCTCAGGTTTCAATTTAGTCTCTGTAGAAAACTAAAGACAAGGAAATAGCTGGCTCAAGTTCAAGAATCCTCCCCTCTTCACCACCTAAAATTCACAAAAAATAGTAATTCCCTCACTGTTGCCAGCTGCTCCTCTACTATCAAAAGTAGTTTATCATTGTAAAGGATCCCAAAGCAAGGCAACAGAAGCATTCAAAAGCTTTGAAAGACAAAAATAAAATACTGTATACCCTTCTCTGGTTATTAAAAATAAAACAAAAATCACCTAAGTAACAAACAAAGCTAGGGTTTTGCTTAAGAGAAGTACATCTGTGGGAGAAGGGACAGCATATCCAATTTATTCTTATTTCCTGGATTAAAAACCATTAAGCTCAGCTCACATGGCAATTTTTTTAGACCATTTGTCGCCCTTTTGTGACTTGGATAATCCCTTTCCCAAAACCGATTAAATTCCAGAATAAGCATGTCAAGAAAAGTTTGTCCAGAAACATGAATTGTGAATGAACTGGGTTTTGCCTCTGGCAGAGTTCCCTTCTGCTATATTATTTAATGCCCAGATTAAGCTGGTTTGTGGCTTTTGTTAGTACTCAGGTGTCAAACAGACCCCGTATAAATTGTGCCCTGAAAAGCCAACATGCAGCTAGGTATAACCCATTTCTAACTACAGACAGAGTCACTCATTCTTCTCAGCACTAGAGCTGTCTGATGTGCTTCTCTGGGCAGACCCATGCAGACATCCTACAGTTAAGAGCTGGTTCCTTAACACGGGCCATGAGGAGAACAAGACTTACAAGGGCACATCCAAACAAACAACTTGGGAAGTCACTCCCAGGACAGCCATGCTGCATTCAAGAGCACATGAGCTACAAAAGTAACTTCTTTCAGAGTAATTAAGATTCCAGCAAGATCTCCAGCACCTGCCCCTATTATGAGAAGCTGGAAAAAGCAACAAGGGAAGTCCAGCAAGAACATCACTGAGTCCTAGCCACAGTCATCATCAAAGGCACCAGGAAAGCCGCAGACTCAATGGATCTAAAATAGCACATTAATCCACAGCACCGGTCTGCTTTTGAAGGGAATGCCCTATTGCTTCTGCAACCTGGAGCACAGGATGATTTTGGTGTGCACAAGCCAGATCCCCTTTTGGATGAAACCAAATCAGAAGACCCACCTAGAGTGTCACTCTAAACCCTGCTGGTGACACAAGCATCCAAAGCAACCTCTGCAAAACTCTCCAGTATGTCCCAAGCACTAGAAGACTCTTCAGCTATCCGAAATGATGCAATACTTCACACTAAACAAAAGGCTAAGTAGCACCCTTTGCTCTTTTGTATTCGATGTTAACCACCAGCTCTCAGTTAAGATCCACATTGCCTTCCACTGAGGCCTCTCTTGCCTCTGTGCCATTTCTCTTCCCTCAATACCTGCCCTGCCTTCTGTTGCCTTCCTCACCATTGCTGAACACCACCACCACTTTCAGCTTTATTTTGTATTGTACTCCTTCCAAATGTCCTTTCCCATGGCAAAAATCAATCCCCTTCAAGCTCACAGAAGCACCTGGAGTCACATGGAAACACTATGCTCATCAAGCAGTGCTGAAAGGGAGACAAGGCAGCTCCAGTGGCAAGAGGAGGCTAACCAACCAAGGAGCAAGACTGCTGACTTGCAAGTGCAAGAGGACTGGTGATGGGTGTCACAAAGATCAAGGGGATGAAGGTTACCTTCTTAAAGGCCACAGAATGTGGAGGCAACATAGCAGGCATACCTTGCTGCAGATATCTTCAAATAGATCTTTGGGCTCATCATCAACCCTATCCCCTAGCACAGGATATGCCTGTGTTGGGGCCAGGCTCATTGCACAACAGATACTGTAAGACAGCACAGTCTCAATGCCTCCCATTCCCAGATCCTGCAGGTAACTCCTATGAGGGAACATCAATATTCAGGGAATGGACCCTCCCCTTTGTCTATTCTCCCATGGCCAACACCAGCAATCTCCCGCATTAACACCTCTGATGCCAAAACAGGTAAGTGCACTGCTTTTCTATACCCATTGCTATGGAAGAAGGAAGCGTGCACAAGAGTCTTCAAACTGAATGACAGCACCCTGATCTTGGGTCTGCAGAGAGCCAAACATCAGCAGTCTGACTGGGATGGCTGTCATGCCTTTAAAAGCAATTCCACAAGGGCAGGAGATTGCTGTTGCTCATAACACAGCAATCAGAAACATCTCTCAGCTCCTTGCCCTGTGCAAAAGCTTTGCTCAGTCCTGCTCAGACCAAGCACACCTGCACACAGCATATTCTGCTAACACAGCCCACAAAGACCCTGACTACAGCACCCTCCTGCCTCAACAGAACATGCCCCTGACAGCAACACAATCCCAAAGCACACAAACCTAGGCGACCCCTTGATCCAGGTGGGCTGTTGTGTGGCATAGTTACTGATCAGATGCATTCAAAGGCCACCAGATATTCCCGACTAGCTCTCCACAGCCCACAGGTCAGTAAAAAAAAAAAAAAAAAAAAAAAAAAACACAACAAAAACCAACCAACCCCTCCAAAAAATGCCCCAAAAACCCCAAACTAAACCAAAAAAACCCCACAAACCAGGGATCAAGATTTTTAGGGGAGCTGTTTTCTTTCTTTTTTGCTGCTTTTCTCCCCTTCCCCCTGCTTCCCTGCTGCGAATTTGAGCAGGTCACAGGACAGATTCCTGCACTACAGCACTGGCAATAGCAAAGAGGCAATTGCCATGCGTGGTAGGATACCCGAGTCAGAGCACAACTTCACCTGTCCCTTACAGGAGGAGCAAAAATGGATCTATCAGTTTAGACTGCCTTTCATCTTCTGCTGCTCCCACTACACTGCAGAATTCTGTCTTTACAAACCTGGCAAACCAGTCAGAGCACTGCATTATATCCATAGAGCAAGGACCAGTTTGTTTTTCTCCCCTCCATAAGGTCCTCTCATGTGGAGGAGGTCTCAGAAGCAAAGACAGTCCCTATTCACCAGCCCCAGGAATCTTATCCTGAAATTTCTGCAGGCAGAAGGGCACTGGATGCAGTAGCAAGGCCAACCCACTGTAGCACCTCTAGTATGAGGGGCTACTTAAGAAGGAAGGGGAAGAGAAGAGAGAAGGGAGACCCTGGGCTGGCACAGGAACCCACAGCAGGCCCAACAAAGGGGTTTGGTTAAGCTCAATGCCAGATGGGCAGAGAGTCTGGCAGGGTGGCAACTCCTGCAAAGTCTCCATCCAGAGTGCCCACCTCACAATGACAGACACCAGCAGGCAGAGCAACGCAGGAGTGAGGGGAAGTCTGTCAGCCCCAGTGACAGCTGACACATATCCCCAGTCCATAGAGCTTCTACCCAAGTACTTAATTTGGGCCAAGAAGACACAGCACAACAACAGGCTCCATATAGTGATGGCTGACCAGACAACTTCTGTTACCACAACTCCAGAAGAGGTCTCTACCCTTCTAGTTAATGTTAATAAAAATAATCCTGGCCTAATCGCCCAAAGGCACACTTGGGATACGGGACACCTGCTTGATTTGTTATATTCCTTGGCCACCCTGGTCCTAAAAAAATCTAGGCACCACTGCATTACCTCCCCAATCTCTTCCCTTGAGACAGCAGTGGCTAATACAGATCTTACCAAACCTGCCTTCTCTTTCTCACTCTATCAAAGCAGAGAGACACTGCCCCTCTAGCCCGTTCCCCTTCCTCTGAAGGGCAAATCAGTCTGCCAGATGAGGTCTCCTCAAAGGAACGTGACAGTAGTCCCAGGCAGAAACCTGGACACAAGGAAGCCCTAAAAGGCTGGAGACCCAGCAAAAATGCTGTCAAGACTCATCAAAAGGGACAAAAAGAAGTGGTTGATTTGAGTGTCACCAGGAACAGAGTGCACACACAAGTGCATGCAAACATGGGGAGGGCAAGTTAAGCAGATCCAGAGTCCATCAGGCACCTCTTGCTTTTTATCCAGCACAGAAACGTTCACATGCTAGTAGTTTCAATCCCCCATTCCACTCTGCTCAAAGCCACTATCACAGTGGTTTTCCTCTGTGGTAAGCGTCCTAGATGAGTGTCATGCTGGGTGCTCCAACTTTTTGAAGTTGATGTGGGAGGCTGAAAATTACAAACTCAGAAAAGGTTCACCCTCATCCTCAGTGTTCACAGCAGCCACCTGTGACTCAGAGGGCACTGGATATATTTGTGTCTCACCTTTTGTGCAGGCAGAACCAGGCAGCACGTTCTACCTCAGTAAGCCAAGATATAAGGCCATGGCCTGGAAATACCCTTCCATGGTCCAAAGCCGGCAGGACTAACAAAGAGCTGCCCTCATTCTTCACCTAACAGCAGTCCTGGGCCAGGCACCAGGATGGAATCAATACTGCTCCCACTGCCTGGGGACCCACAGAGGGCAAAGGCCCAGATTAACTTGTTGATAAGTCCCACTACATGGAGGCAAAAGGTTTGGAAGATAGCCTTGGAAACCTTGATCGTAACTACACCCAGACTGGACTTGCTTACCTCACATCAGCTCATCACTAGCAGTAGGAACTGAGCATCCTGAGACTTTACAGATGACAGACACCCTTTTGCTAAAATTTCATTCAGTGACAGCAGGGATGCTGTACCATCTGATGGCAGAGGGCCTTGACTGTGCTTCTTCACACACAAAAGCCTTGTGTCCACTGCTGGCCATTTCATGTCTCAAGAGCAATGAAATCCTACTGGTCCAAGCTTGTCCACCAGGGCCAGAGAAAAAACAGCTGCAAAACTTCAGAGAAAGCTCTTATTTCTGTCTCCTTCCCCAAACAACAGGATGCCCAAGAAGGTAAGAATCTGGTCTTTTGGGTGTGCTCCTGGAGCAGCTGATGGTGAAGAACACTCATCTCCCCTGACATCACTAATCTCAAGAGTCAAGAGGGGATCCAGGCAGCAGGTTGCATAGGTCACTCAAACAGGAAGAGAAATAAAGTCTGTCCCCATAAGAGGCTTACACAGACACCACAATGACATGTTAGCATCATCCCTGCAAAACAGGGAAGAGGACAATTTGACACTTCCTGGAGCAACAGTCCAAAGAGCAATAGTTAGCTTTCCTTCAGAGAGCTCTGCAGCACACGCACAGGGAGGACTGTCAGTCTAGGGAGTAGGCTAGCTCAAATTCAAAGAATATTAAGTGGACAAAGCAAGTAAAACTGAAATCAGATCTCCTGGCCTGCTCCTAGTGCACTGCACATGCCGTTAATGCAGATACGGCCAGCCACGACTCCCCTGGCAAAGAGATTCTCTCCCCCATAGAGAAGAATCCACAGAGAGCAGCTCCAAAATCCCGGCCAAAGCCCAACATTAGCACTGCAGGGAAGAGATGACTTCTGCTAAAGAGCATTATGAGGATTATGTGCCATACTGCAGTACAGGTCTGTTGCTTGGGTTTTTGTTTGCCTTAATAAACTTTTGCTTCAGGTACCTGACAGACAGGTGCCTTTTCAATCTTCCCCTCCCTACAATATGTGTCTTTGTTATTGTGGTTAGAATCACAACTACTAGGAAAAAAAAAACCAAACCCAACACCACCCCCCCC
>NW_010308048.1:3256-8492 GCF_000700745.2 Antrostomus carolinensis | reverse complement strand
TTGATTTCCCATTTGAGCAATATCCCGAGTCTGAACATTTCACATGGGTGTATTTCCCCCCTTCCTCACCCAAATATGACATTCAAAAACCCAGAGGTTACTAAACACAGAGCTAGTATTAATCAGCCTCTCAGGATCTGAATTCCATGGGCTCAGGGCAAATTGCTGCAGAAACCTATTTATTCTTCAGTGGACTCTGCACTGATTCACAAGCCACACACAGAGTTTAAGGCAAGGGCAGAACTCCATTTTGGCATGCACCCTGCCGGGCAATGCGGCCACTGTTACTTGAGGCACTACTCTACAGCTAGACCAACGCTGCTAAAAGAAAGGCCAGAAGGCCAAGCTTGGTCCAAAACAAGCTAAGGGGCAAGCCAACAGCTAAACAGGGTGAATGACAAGAGCTCCAGTCCTTAAAATAATTTTTTGAGCTTTTTTCCCCCACCCCCCCACGGAATTGTCCTCTTGGGTCCCACAGCAGTCAGAGCACTCCAGCAAGTAACACCACTGAGTGCCCTGCTGATGGACCCACTACTTCCCAAACATGAGCTCCTTCTGCCTTGCCATGAACCATCACCAACCTCCCACACAAGGACTCTGCTACAGACATGCACAAAAGACATCTACTGCCTTGACCCTTCCTGTCCTCCACAATGCTGGATGGGTACCTAGACTCTACAGAAAGGAGATACCAAGGGATGAAGGGAATATTTCCTCACATCCAGGCTCATCCTGACATGAAGAAATCATAAGGACTCTCCAAAACTGAGGGAGGTGAGAAGCAGGATTTTAACCAAGGCAGGGAAAAACTCTCAAATCTTTATGATTATTTCTAGTGACTAGAATAATTTTTCAGTAATTTCTTGCTTTATTTCTACGCTTTCCCAGCTCCTGCACTAGATGTGCATGCTGACCTGTCCTCCCAGCCAGCAGCATTTATCAGCCACTGAAATATGAGAAATACCAGATTCCCTCACACACTCACATTATCACCACCTAGATGTAAATCCTCTGGTGGACCCGAGTGTTTGTCCCTCAAAGAGGGAAGAAATAGCAGCAGAACAAAAGGGAAAATTCTCTTTATCAGGCAGTTTAGTTCTCTTTTAGGGGTTTGAGTAGCAGACAACAGTGAACAGTCAAATTGAGGGGCAGGGACAAAAGGAATCAAAAAGGTCAATGTAGGGAATGGACTAAGCACATCTGGCAGCTGCCTGCAAACGGGGACGGAAAGGGCTCCACCTCCAAATGGAAGAACAGGATGCCAGAAACGCCGCGGATAAATCCTGACCAGAGCTGTACACTAATACCTTAGTATGATCCACTCCTGTTCATGTTTGGACAACACTCTGAAGCCTGGGGAAAGGACTAATTTGAGCACAGCTAATCACTGGGCTGATGAATTAGCTCACCAGTGTGCATTCTCCTTAGGGAGAGGAGAGAGAATTGGCAGAGGACAGCGCTGCAGAAGATAGCAGTATGAGGAAACAGCTGCTGCATTCGATGCAGGAGCAGCCTGTCGTGTGGAAAACATTTTGGTGCAGTGTTCTTGGCCAAAATCATCATCCCCAGTCAAGCACTTCCTATAGTACATAAGGAACAAGCACATTCCCTTACGAAATCCACAGGATTTCCAACTCTAAAATGCTGGAACAGTAAAACCCAAGGCTTTTGCTACTGTACATGCAAGTAAGAGCAAGACAGAAAATAACCTCTATCACATGGCAAAGATCAAGGGGAACCCATAACAATGCAGTGCTCTCAAGGGTATGCACAATTATGTGCATCCAAAGGTGACAAGCTTGTGACACATCTACATCTGTATTTCATGACACCTGTACTAGTTTAAAGACAGTTTTTGCAGCAACTTGAGATCCACTGGCTTAAAGTCTGCACTGTTAACTTCACTCAGCAACCTTGCATAAGATTAAATGCAAAAGGAACTTCAAGTGTTTTCTACAAAATTATTTTATAAAAACCTTTAAAAGCCCTTAGACTAAAACAGGAGAGCAAAGCCCCAGGTAGGGCCACTGTGCACGGACCCACTGCAATTTGCAGAAGCGGTCTTCCTGCCCCTTCAGAGCCTTGCAGAGGTTACTGCACCTCTTCTATTAAAGGAAGTTTCCACTTTTTCTGTTCCCCTCACAGACAAGCTCAAGCACCTGAAAAGCAGCCCTCAAGACTGCAGCACCAAGCCTTGCCATGAACACTTGCCCTACAACCTTCCAGCTGCCATCAGCCTTAGAAAAACACTGCTTGGGAAACACTGACCTCAGGGGAATGGCAAGCAAGCCACTGCCCAGAGCAACCATAGGAAACACGGGCTTTTTACAGAAGTAGTTCTCTCCTCATTGATGAGGATGCTAGAAATGAGCTTAAGGATCCTGACATCATGGGCCTCTGATAGTTAGCGAATTTCCAAAAAGATTAAGGCAAATTCTCTACTGACACACCACTAAGCCTGGTTAGGAAAGAGAAGGCTCAAGGCTAATATGGCTTTAGCAGTGATCCCAAGACACACTTGGAGCCACTGCTGCACTCATGCCCTTCAGCATGCTGCCAAACAGCTCATTGCATCAAAAGCAGACACTGTCCTGGGAAGCAGGGATACACAGCAATTTCACAGGCAGTGATGGCTGCACAGAGAGTCAGGCAGAGGGGAACTATCAGAGCCACGTGCTCCCGGTGCAGAGCTCCCCTGGACCAGCACCAGGGCTACCAAGCTGACCTTCAGCATGTGGAGGCCATGCTCCCACCAGCAGCTGCCTTTGTCCCACGCAGTTCTCTCCCCATCAGGCCACGCTCATTTCCATGTGCAAAAACATCTCCAGGTGAGGCTGCTGCAGGTAAGGGCATCCAAAAGCAGCAGTTCAATTTCTTCCACCCCCCAGATCAGTCAAGCAGCCACAGCAGCTGAACAACCTGAGCAATCACACATACACATGCTGCAGCTTAAATATCTTAATGATTCTCAGGATCATGCCACCAGGCAACGGTTACACCTTGCTGACTGACAGCAACCCAAGAGTGGAAAATGCAAAGGACAGAAGAACTGCAGGAATTGGTATTTGAGTTCACACTTACAAAAATCCGGTATCCTTAGAAAAGCTTCCTACAACACAATGGAAGGTGAACCCCAGAGCACAGGAAGGCCAAACAGCAGGTAGAGTGAAGAGTCTACAAGCTTGCTAATCTTGCAAAACCAAGCAAGTGTGTTGATTCAAAGAGGTAGGTCAAAGCCATCAGGTGGACATGTTCTGGATTATTTCACTCTTATGACAAATTTCATGCAAATATATGCCTGCATAGGAGTATTTATGTGGAACAAGCCCTTATCGAAAACATATAATCATATTAAAATCTTCCATCACTACTGAAAAAACCCTGAATAAGCTGAATTCTTTACCCAGTGGACAAGATAAAGGTCCCAGGTACTTGCCTGTAAAAGGAAGTTTGATAAATAAGCACTGTTCTCCAACTGGCTTTTTCCAGTTACAAAGATTTGATCAGCATCCTCCTGTCCCTCTCCAGCTAAGTCGCAGATGAGTTAAATTAGACCCATAATAACAGGTACAAGCTAGCTTCAGCTTTGATGGTCTTTACTTCCAAGCTGCCTTAATGAGACAGAGAAATATCGTGGAACAAAACTGCATTTCACATTTTTGTTCAACCAAACACTAGTTTACCACTAGACTACTACAGTCTCCTCTGCTGCACCATTTTCAGTGACAGGTCAAAGCTCACCTCCGAGACTGTTGTACTCTCCATGCAAAGGCAAAGAACCACGTAACAAAAAAATTACAACTGCAAACATACGTATGCTCCACGAGTTTTTCCACACAGTACAACCTATTCTACCAAACAATTTTAGACTCTGAGGAACAAAAGTGTGTTTGTATTCCTGTGCCAGACTGACTGATCCTCTCCTTTCTTTGAAAAGTAAATAAAACCCGCTCTCCATTCTGACAGTATAGAGATAAGGACTTAACTTCAGCAAGAACCTCAAGTAACCTGACCTTTTAATTTTTCCTAATGATTCACATGTGTCCCATCAGTGGCATACTGAAGTTTTACTTATTTGTTCTTTTCCCACACAGCAGAAAAGAGCTTTCAGTCTTGTCGTGGGAAAGATGATGCCTCGGGTGCTCCCTGTGGGCTTCTTATTTATTGTTCACTGTAACTTCTTTCTCTTGCTGGCAACTGAAGACTCGTTCACCAGATTTCCGTGATGACAGGTATAATAAGAGACAAGCAGACATCTCCTGTTGCATCTCTGGACACCTGTTCTGAAAGAGTTTTCTGTTCCTGCGTGCTGTTATTTGAATACGTGAATGACCTTGCCAAGGCAAGCGACAGTTTTCCCCAGAACAGGCTTAGTCTGACTGTCAAATTGAAGGGTAGAGAAAAAACACTTGCTCTCCTCAAATACCTTCCAGTGCTGCCTTCGTGAATTGAGAAATCAATGGCTTTCATGACTTATTTTCAAGCTCTGCTAATCATAAGACTTAAAGCAAATGTGCCCTTAGTGTTGTAGTACAAATAAAACTATTACACTCTGCCTATCTATCAAGATTTTAATAATACCAAGTCTTGTGTACCAACTCTGTTGGTTTTTTTCCACTGTTTTTCTTCCAGGTGACCAAAAGGACTACTTTCCCCACAAAAGCCTTGTTTTGTCAGGCACCTAGAAAAGCAAAGAGAGTGCTTTTCTAATTCTAAACACTGAGCCACTGAACACAAAGGGAGGGCACTATGTACACATTTCATTCACTAGCCTGGCGAGTTTCCTGACCTGGGATCATTGCTTCCTCCAGAGCCAGCCTGAAGAGTAGAACCATGTTAACAGTCTTCCAGTATTTGCTCAATGGCTTTCAAACCAGTCAGTCCCCCTACCTAAAAGGTAAAACAATTAGGTCCTGGGGAAATGGTGAGGAGGAAAATAATGCACATCATCAGAAGCTGGGACAGTCCTCGAGCAAGGGGAAGCAGAGCAGGTCAAGGAAATTTGATAGGACAGGCATGAGAAGAAACAAGTGCCAACAAAGATGCAGAAGATGCAGGTGGTGGTCAGGAAGCTTGGAGAGGAACAGGAGAAAGAAACAGGGCCTTGCTGTAGCAAGGGGCTGGTACAAACAGGAGATGGGACTGTCACACACCCACATCACCACATCCAGTTCTGCCTTCAGTAGGTCAAGGATGAACAGACTGAAAAGTGTGCATGGAAGAGCTTCACAAACAA
>NW_010308048.1:329-3231 GCF_000700745.2 Antrostomus carolinensis | reverse complement strand
CTGAACAAGGACAGCTGTTTCAGGTTTAAAGAAAAGCCAACAAAAAAACCCCCCACAAATGCACAAACTTGATCACAGTCTAAGTCCCTGCACGGAAACAAGTTTTACAGCAGATTAAATCTCAGCTGCCAGCACTAAAGCTTGGTAAACAAGAGCCATGAGCTTTTGTATGAAACTAAAAAATTCAGGTCACAAATCATGTATTTCAGCAAAGATCACCAGCCACTGGAACAACTTGCAGAAGGCAAAGATAGTCTTCATGACTAGATTTTTAAATCAGGTCTGGAAGTTTTTCTTGGAGGCAAGTATAGATTTATGAAACACATGGTTAGCCATGTGATAATTCCTATAGCCTCCACCTTTGGCTTGTGACCCAAGAACTCGAGAGGTGGGTGTGTGAAGGAGCTGGGGAATGAAAAAGGGGCAAGAAAATAAAGAATGAGAAAGAGCAGAAGAGACAGAGGGAAACAAAGAAAGCATACCTGATAATAAAGTAGAATGAGTAAGAGCAGCCTGAAAAGAGCAAGTAAGAGGACATCCATAACCAATTTTATTTTATTTTATTTTATTTTTTTTAGGTTGAAGACACATGGGAGGAAGGAAAGAAATTGAACAAGAGGAACCAGTTCTGTGCAGGAAACTGGGGCTGGAGAGGGGGCAAGAAAAGGCCATGAAGGAAAAGACAACTTTGTTTGTTTCCTCAGATCACCGAGTATTTCAAGGGCAAGATTTTCAAGGACAAAGTTCCCCATATCAGAGAGCACAGGTCCAGCTTTCCATGCATTTTTCTGCCTGGCCTTGTCTTGTCCAGACAGTACATGACACCGCATGACAATAAGCCAGAAAAATGCCAAACCCAAAACATGCCCCAAGTCACACTCACACACAGCCTGGCTCTTCCAGATGACAAATCCTTGTACTTAGCGATCCCCTGTCCAAGTGAAACACGGAAGCACATCCTCTTTTAAAGCCACTGTATTCCTCCACACGCTGCCTTGATCAATACAGCCACTGTTTATTTACTTTGCTGTTTTGAGCTCTGTGACAAGGTAGAGCAGCGAAACTTTACCTGGACACCAGCTCTGTGGGGGATCAGATGTGTGCGGGCGTTGTGATCTATGCAAAAGGAAAGGAGACACCAAGACACCAGGTATCAGTACACAAAAGCACAGGAAGCAAGGGACTACCTAGCTGAGCTCTCTCTGTTGGCTTCTTCAAGCAACAACTACAGGATCAAATAACAACAACCAAATTAAAAGTGGTTGCCACATAATGGGGTAAGTTCCGATCTTTATAGTCAAGGGTAGCTGAGGTGGAAGACTACATAGGACAAATCACAACGTCCTGACCAATTCATTAGCCATGGAGGCTTTAAACCAGGTTGGTCTGTCCCGCTTACAGCTCTATTAATGAAAGTAACCAGACTCTCTGAAGGCAGTAAGAGTAGCACAGCATGCTTCTCTCACATCTGCTAGGTATGGGATGGTAACTTGTTGGGAGGGGCAGACAGTGGGATCAATTCCCTTAATCGGATCCAAGTTTACTCCTATCTTTGCTCTAAAAATCATATCCAGCAACACACATACAAACAGAAACTTCTAAAGGGATAAACACTGCATAAAAGCTTATGCTTCCTGCAACTGAGCATTATCATTTGGAAAAAAAAAGGCAGAAAATGCATCATACACGCACTCAAAAAGTCCTGGGCAAAAACTCTAACTCTGAAGGAAAATAAGCCTCCTAAAAGTCTTAGGAAAGTAAAAGCAGAGAGTGGGGTGAGGTGTGTACATCCTTTTTTGTTTTCCCCTATAATTGTGTCACCCACACAGTTTCTTCCACTAAGATTAAAAAAACAAAAACAAACAAACAACAAAACACCCACACAAAAAACCCCACAAAAACCCCCAACAACCACAAACATTCAAAGACATGTTCCCCCCTGGTTATCCTGAAGAGTCTCTTTACAGCTCCTGTAACACTACTCTGGACCAGCCCAGTGATCCCCACACTGCACGCAGCAGTTTCAAGCAGGGTTCACTCTGGAGGTAACAGGAGGAGAGACAGGAAAAAAGGGAAAAAAATATCTTGCTAATGTACAGATATACTCAAATGACTCTAGAATGACTTAAGGAAAGGGGAGTAATTCTTCCCAAACACTAAATACAGCTAGCTAGCAGTTTACTCACACCCATGCAGAAAGGTTTTTAAGTGTTAACAGCAAAGTCAGAAAGAGATTTATTCTTCTTCACGTGCACGCTTCCCCCTGCTTCCAGTTGCTCTGCTCCTGGGATTTCCATTACTTGTGTTGAAAAAAAGAGTATTTTTTTTTAATCTACCTACTCCTTTTCTTATTAATTTCACAGCATGATTTTTAAAATTCTAAAATCAAGAAAAAAAGAAAACACAACATTTAAGAAACTAATATTATCCAAATATTTTTTAAGCCTTTTTTCCTTCCTCTGTAAAAAAAATAAATAAATAAATAAAAAATTCTAAAAATGAAGGGTAAAGGAAAAAGAGATAAATGAACAGTCAAATTCTGAGAAACTAAGACTTTTATTTTTATTTCAATTTGACAGATTTGGATCCTGCAGTAAGACTGTCTGTCTGCCTTCAAGCTCCAGGAAAGAGCCAATGTCATCTACATGTCAGAAGCCTGTTTTCACACCTTGTTGTCAGCTGAAGCATAGGGTTAGGTTTCCTCTCATTCTTATTTCCCAGATGCCACAAGAGGCTAAAATGGAACAGTTGAGCTGCTTCCTACCCTACTAAGAAACTAGAAGATTAATAAATTTAAAAAATAGTGAGATGCCTCTCTGCATCCATCAATTTACTTCCACATATGATAGGAAGCAAAAGATGTCTCCTTATTATCCTCATGGGAAACAAATTTTATATGCAA
>NW_010308048.1:0-297 GCF_000700745.2 Antrostomus carolinensis | reverse complement strand
TTCAGGAACACAGAAACTATAAAACAATATGAATAAAGGTTAACATATTTACTACCCATGGAAAAATAAAATTCCACATTGACAGAGCATTGTAAGTATAGTGCATTCAGTGGTAAATGGATTAAGATCTCATACACCCTTCAGAGGAGGCATCTAGGTGTACTAGAACTTTTACGAGTTCCCAGCTCCACCTTACCCCCAATTCAGAGGAGGCATCTAGGTGTACTAGAACTTTCACGAGTTCCCAGCTCCACCTTACCCCCAAGATCAATCATCACCTTAAAATATCAAATCCAA
>NW_010308047.1:0-726 GCF_000700745.2 Antrostomus carolinensis | reverse complement strand
CACCATCACCACCACCTTGACGTCACTTCTTCAAGGGGTTGGTGACCTCACTCATGGTCATCACCTCAAACCCATTGACACTTTCAGGTTGTCACCTTGACCTTCAGGATCATGTCCACCCTTGGTGGACAACTCCAAGGTGAAGACCTCACCTCCATCCAAACTTCAGGTTGGACCTTCTCCCACCATCTTTCTCCTCAATAAAGACACTGGAATAACTCTGGTGGTTACTGGTTTCTACTGGGATGGGACAACCCAACATGGAGAAGACTTGGAGAAGAAGTTGTGAACATTTTTGGAGGTGACACCACCCAACCCAACCCAACCCAACCCAAGACCATCTCCATTTTGCTCCTCAAAGCACCTTGTAGCTCCTGGTAGATGTTTCTAATCTCCAGAAGAACTTCCTGGTGGGACTGGTGACCACACCTAGTCACACCTTCAGGTGGCACTTGGACTTTGTCCCACCCCACCCCACCCCACCTCAACCTTCAAGTTGTCACGTCAAGGTGGAGAAAGCTCATAAAAGGGAGTTATTTTTAGAGCTGAAGGACAAGGTGGGGCAGAACTTGGCTGGTGGCCCAAGAGGTGACACATGAGCTTCAACACGTGTCCACCAACCGTGGGAACCATGGTGACCTCGTCAGGTGACATCACTCCAAGGATACGTGGATGGGGTGGAGATGGTGGTCACGTAGGTGACTCCTCCCTCCCCACCCCCCCACC
>NW_010308046.1:3081-5024 GCF_000700745.2 Antrostomus carolinensis | reverse complement strand
TATTATTATCATTACTATTTTAATATCAGTAGTATTTAAAGTTTTATTTATTTCAATTTAATTAAATTGTTCTTACCTCACCCTATGAGTCTCCTTACCCTTGCCCCCCAATTCTCTCCCCTGTCCCCTGGGGGTGGGGGGGAGCGAGCAAATGGCTGTGTTGGCTGCCAGCCCAGTGCCAGCCCAGTGAAACCACTACAAGGACACTTAATGGGAGTGCAGGGCCATCCCAGGTAGCCCCTGCCCATGCTGCTGCACACAGCTGTGACAGACGGAGGGGTCCCTCAGTCACCTTCCTGTCCTGCAGAGAGTTCTTGTGCATCTCTGAGCTGCGCTGCAGAAGGCTCCTGGAAGGCATGTGGGAGAAACCTGTCCATCCCTGTGGGGTTTCATTGCTCCACCATGTGGACACTGTAACATTAAGCCATTTGTCACAGGTACAGGTGGTGCTGGCCAAAGCCTTGATCCACAGAGCTGCAGATGCAGGGTGGTTGTCCACCAGTCTGATCCTTTCAGTGCAGCTCTGAAGGTCCTCACTCATGTCTGTTATCGTCAATTAACAAGTTTATCCTTGTGAAATCCACCTGGCCACGGCCATCCCAGGGACATTCCGGGCCTTTGGCAAGAGCTGGCCCCAGCAGAGCTCTGCTTGCTCCCCAGGGGTTGGGCCTGGGGGCTTGGTTCTTGCCAGGAAGGAAGAGAGCTGCAGTTGAAGATGCTGCTGTGTTACAGCAGCTGAACGTTTGGTAATGGGGACAGCCATGCCCAGACAGCCTCACTCTGCTCCATTGTGCTGCAGACCTATGTCTAACCGTGGGCTCTTGCTCACCTGCTAGAGAAGTCTGAATGGAGGCAGTGACACTTTGAAGAATTGCTGAGAACAATCTCTATCAATTTGTGGGATGCTGGCTATCCTGAAAGTAACTCCATCCTCATCACGGTGTAGGCTGTCGCTCCCTCAAGCTTGGGTGCAGTGCTTTCTGTAGGGCCAGCTGCACGGCGTTGCAGTCCACAGGCAGCGGTTAACTGTAAATGCTCGTGTTCAGGTGCCCCTTCTTGCCTTCAGTCTGGCCAAACAGGTGTTGTGTGGAGCTGCAGGATGTTGGGCATAATGGATTTTACTTGTGGGACCTTCCCTCTGCTTTAGCAATCTGCTGCTGGGGGCAAACTGGAAAAGCAGAGAGGTGTGGAGAGCCACTGGGGCACTGTGACCAAGAATAGTTGAGGGTTAGCACAGCATGGCTTGACATGCACAGCAAGGCACGGTACAGCCTGGCATAGCCAGGCACAGCAGGGCAGAGGAGGGCATGGCACGGCACAGCACGGCACAGCACAGCACAGACAGCTCAGCACGGCACGGCATGGCAGGGGATGATGTGGCATCGTATGGTATAGCAGGGCACAGCATGGCATGATGAGGTGCAGCAGGGAACAGTGTGGTGGTGCAGGGCATGGCATGACACAGCAAGGAACGGCATAGAGCAGCATGGCATGGCACGACCAGGCACAGAACAGTATGGAAGGCTGCCAGAGCCACCCAGCAGAAGGCAAAAGCGAGACACAGGTAGGAGCTGCTGGAAGATTGGAGAGAAGCCTCGTGAAGTTGTAGGGGCTTCAGTGCTAGAGTAATGATGCTTTCTGCTGCAGCACCAGGCAAGGAGTTGGACAGCGGTGGCAGACAATCCCAGAGGTGGGAGACCTCTCAGAGGTGTTGTAAGTGAGGTGGGAATCATAGAATGTTGTAAGCTGGAAGGGACCCACCAGGATGATGGAGTCCAAATCCTGTCCCTGCACAGGACAATCCCAACATTCAGACCATGTCCCTGAGGGCCTTGGCCAAATGCTGCTGGAATCTTGTCAGGCTTGGTGCCATCAGCACCTCCCTGGGGAGCCTGTTCCAGTGCTCCACCACCCTCTGCCTCAAGAACCTTTTCCTCATGGCC
>NW_010308046.1:0-3024 GCF_000700745.2 Antrostomus carolinensis | reverse complement strand
CCCCCCCCCCCCCCCCCTCCCACATCTCCCTGCCATTTCCTCTGCTCCTGGCATTCGTTGGTGGCCAGAGAGAAGAGATCAGCGCCTGCCCCTCTTCTTCCCCTCCCCTAGATGAGGCCTGGGAAGAGGAGCAAGCACGCCTTCTCCAGCTTGAGGGGAGACCTGACCAGTCCTCACCTCTCTGTGCTGAGGAGGTGATGGCACAGCCCTGTGATGCTCTCTGGTATGACCTCTCTCCTGACCAGTGACCACTGCTTCTAAATGGGCTGGAGGGTTTGTTCCTGAGCGTACGGATGATGTGAGGGGCCTGTATCCAAGGGAAGGTCAACATAGAATCATACAACAGTCTGGTGGGAAGGGACCTTTAAAGACCACCCAGTCCAACCCCCTGCAGTGAGCAGGGACATCTTCAACCAGATCAGGTTACTCAGAGCCCCGTCCAACCTGACCTTGAATATTTCCAGGTATGGGGCTTCTACCACCTCTGTGGGCAACCTGGGCCAGGGTTTCACCACCCTCATGGTAAAAAATTTCTTCCTTACATCTTATATCAGCCTTTGGAGCACAACATTGAACACCGACATATTGTCTAGTTGCTTATCAGTGGCATGGTTTGGATCTCATTAGTTTAGATTGCACAGCTGCAGTAGTTACTCATTTGCTCCCTGGCTTGCCCAACATTACTCTAGCCTGCACAGGTATGGTCGGATGAAGATGACACGGCAACTTTTAAAAAGCATTATTTGGAAAGCTCAGCACTGTAGGTATCAGTGGGTAATGCTGTTCTTTGGTAGCAGAAAAAGGTGTCCATTAGCACTGTGGGATGGTTTATTCTGCACCCCCCCCAAAGCCACTTTCAAGGGATTAGGTTTCTATGCTCCAGGCTGCAATCCTATTGCTCATGAAGGAGGAGGATCATGCTGTGATCAGTGGAAGTTTATATCTGACCACCCTCGGCCACCACTGTTGTCTGAGTGGCATTCCAGGTTTCATACACTCACCAGATCGGTTGTCCTGGACATGGGAAAGGACATGCTGTGACACTCAGGGCAATCCTGGGAGCTTAGCAACCATCTCTCTTCAGTGCCACACCATCCATCCCCTTGTGCTGCACTGGGAAAGAATCCCGTGACTGCACACAGGGAAAAGCGTGGTGTGCTTTGGGAGCAGAGGAGAGCATTTGTACCTGTGGGTTCAGTCAGTAATAAATACCGAGGACACAAACTCTCCACGCGTATTTTATTGTCATTGGAGTGTTTGGGGTTTTGGCCAGGCAAAATTCAATTTGCAATCACAAATCAGGAACTAATACATCTAAATTCTATTCTATGCCTTGCCGTGCCTTGCACTTGGAATTCAGTAGGGAAATCCAGCAGAAGGCTCAAGGTCCCATCCTCACCTCTGCAGCCTGGGCTGCAGGCCCTACAGCCCCAGCCTGCCTCCATTCCCTTCAGTTCCCCTCCCTGCCTGCCAGAGAAGGCCTTGTTAGGTCCCACCAGGCCACCCAACTCACCCTTGTCCACCCCCAGGGTGCTCTGCCCACCAACCATCCCTCCCACCTGGCTGCCTTTGGCAGGCGTGGTTGTGCTGCACCACTGCTCACTAGTACAAGTGAGCCCACGAGCAAAAGCTGCGTGTGAGCAAGAAGCACGTGCCACATCATCTGCCTGCCTGCAGCTGCTTGGTGCAATGGTGTCTGTGCTGGCTCCTGCCTGTGTCCCATGCACCCTGCCTCGCACACAGAATCGTTGTGTGTGGAAAAGACCTTTAAGATCATCGAGTCCAACCATAAACCCCACACTGACAATTCCACGTCTAACCCATGTCCCTGAGCACCTCATCTGCCCGTCTGTTAAATCCCACCAGGGAAGGTGAGTTCACCACTGTCCTGGGCAGCCCCTTCCAATGCTTGACTGCCCTTTGCATGAAGAAATTTTTCCTAACATCCAATCTAAACCTCTGCTGGCACAAATTGAGGCAGTTTCCTCTTGTTCTGTCACTTGATACCTGGGAGAAGTGACCGACCCCCACCTCTCTACACCCTCCTTTTACATGTAGGAGGCTCTTTCAGTGAAGAGAGTTTCCCAGAGACTCCCTGGCTCTGGAAATCTTTAAACACACTCATTATTAGTCTTTAGTCTTGGCAGTCACTCAGGCAAACGAGAGGCTCTGGGAGAGGTGCTGGCAGTAAGGGAATGTCCTGACCGTGGTGCATGAGCCTTCTGTACCTGCGTCATGTCACTCTGCTGTTGTCTCTCTCTGCCCAGTACTGGATACACCAGCAAGGGTTCCCAGCACACCAGGAATTTACCTCTGTGTCTATGTCCGTGGCCCTTGAGAGCTGGGGGTTCTAGATCTATGATATGCCTGTGCAGAAACTGTCCATACTTCGTAGCATATAAAAGTTATTGATTAAATGAAACCCACAATGGATGCGTGGATTTTGTCTCCCTAATCTAAGCCTCTGTCAGCTTTTAACTAGCCTGAGGTGAGCATTCACAGATTTACGAAAGGAACTAACATGACATGACCTGCAGCAACTGGATCCTGACCTTGGGGCTCTGGAACTCTGTAACCATTCCCTTTCTGGAGCACCACATTCACGCAATCATTTCCCCAGGAAACACCAAGTTTATGAATGTCTGTGCAAGTCTTCATGATCTCCATCCTCTCTGACATAACAAGTCCACGTGGGCCCTGTGTCTGCCTCCAGCATGGCAGAATGGTGCTGCCCAGGTTGAAATCCTGGCTGCTCCAGTTCCCTGCTGTAGAGCTTCCCCTGGCCAGCTGTGACCTGATGATGCCCGTGGAAACAGGCAGCAGCTGCTGCTGTGACTCAGGGTGGCCTTTTCCAGGTAAGCATCGTCCTTCAACCAGCCGCAGGCTGGCTGGGGAGGGTGCAAATACCAGATCTGCACCACCGGACCCCGTCTCTTGACTGGTCCCATGACTGCCTACCACATGCTGTATTGGGTTTGCCTGGCAAGGTTTTGTTAGCAGTGGGGGGCATAGGGGTGGCTTCTG
>NW_010308045.1:0-10488 GCF_000700745.2 Antrostomus carolinensis | reverse complement strand
CTCCCAAGTCCTTCTCTTCAGAGCTGGAAATAACCAAATCCTAATGCATCTTCTCCTAACAGGTCCTGCCCAGTTGCTGAGTTGAAGTTGCTGATTGTCCTGTGATGTGGTTTCCCAACAAAAGAAGGAGTTTGTGAGCATGCACCTTGTACATGAGTGTGTGCATCTCTGACAAACCATCCTCCCACTCTTCAGTTAATAATTTCTGAGCCTTTTATAAATTTAGATTTCAAATTTAAATTCAATTTCAGAGTGGGACTGGACTTTAAAAAAAGAAATAATAATATTCCTGCATTAAAACAATCAAGTAAGGAAAGAAAAATCTAGTTAGTTAACAAATTAAGGGACAGGTCAAAAGTGCTCAAGCCTTACAAGACACAAGAGACTGACACAGTGAAAGAAGGAGCTGAAGGAACACTTATGTTCACTTCACATGTCCACATGTTCCTGATTTTTCCTTCCCCACCTGAGAAAAGTGCAGGAACAAACATCTGAAGACCAGGGTGGGCACAGACCGACGCTGAGATTCTACAGGGTAAATACATTTATAAAGCTCTTTCTACAATGAGATCTCAAATCACAACTAGGAATCCTACTCACCACAGAAGGAGAGATGATTTGGCACATTAATAATTCACAGTAAAACACGTTTGAAGACTCTCAGATAGACAGAGAGATTCAGACAGAAAGAGTCAGTCTCACATCTCACAGCATCCCTCAGTTGGAAAAGATCTTTAAGATCATCCAGTCCAACCATGAACCCAACACTGACCAGTCCCCTATGACTAACCCATGTCCCTCAGCACTGTGTCTACACAACTCTTCAATCCCTCCAGGGATGGGGACTCCACCACTGCCCTGGGCAACCCCTTCCAATGCCTCAGAACCCTTTCAGCAAAGAAATTCTTCCTCACATCCCATCTCAACTGCCCTTGGTGCAACTTGAGGCCATTTCCTCTTGGCCTGTCCCTTGGTCCTTGGTTGAACAGACCCACCCCCACCTCTCTCCACCCTCCTCCAAGGGACTTGGACAGAGACACAAGGTCTCCCCTCAGCCTCCTTTGCTCCAGGCTCAACAACCCCAGTTCCCTCAGCTGCTAGCTCATCACACTTGTGCTCCAGACCCTTCCCCAGCTCTGTTGCCCTTCTCTGGACACGCTCCAGCACCTCCATGTCCTTCTTGCAGTCAGGGGCCCAACACTGAACCCAGCACTAGAGCTGTGGCCTCACCAGTGCCCAGGACAGGGGGAAGAGAACTTCCCTGATCCTACTGGCCACACTTTTCATGTTAAGAAAGCTATGCAGGGTGCTAAAGTTGCCTAAAGATGAGTCTTTTAGGGTGTAAATGAGATGGGAACAGAGCCCCAGCCAGCCTTTAGAAGTGATCCCATCTACCACAGCTTGTGTTCCCACTCCATAAGCAAATCAACCATTAGGTCTTAATGGTTCAACTACACCCATTGCAGGATGAGGCTGGGATGGAGTAAGTTATTGTGGGTATGACACATCAGAGGGAAGTTTATAAGACACAATAGACCTTAGCCTGGTAGTCCAGGAGCAGTTGATAAGAGTCACATTTCCGTGGAGATGGGGAAGAAGAGCACACTTGATTTAAGAGATCAGAGTGTAGCAGACATAGAATGGTTTGGGTTGGAAGGGACCTTAAAGCTCATCCAGTTCCAACCCCCCTGCCAGCAGCAGGGACACCTTCCACTAGCCCAGGTTGCTCAAAGCCTCATCCAACCTGGCCTTAAATACTTCCAGGGAGGGGGCATCAACAGCTTCCTTAGGCAACCTGTTCCAGTGTCTGACCACTGGAACAGGTTGCCCAAGGAAGCTGTAGATGTCGCCTCCCTGGAAGTGCATAGTCTGCTCAAAGGGTAGGTTAGCTATGAAAAAAAACCTAATTCATCAACTCTGGGCTCTTCCTATTGCAATCCCCACCCAGCCACTTGTCTTCTGCCTCCCCAACCAGTCTCATGCCACCAGCCAGAAAGAGAGGTCCTGATGTTGTACCCCATTATCCCAGTGCATTTCACAGTCCATCTCCCAAGGTGGTGGTGAGCACCCACCCCCCCCATTTTACCAAGAAGGAATGACTTACCCGAGGTCACCCAGCAGCCCTACAGCTGTGCCAGGAACAAAACCCAATCAGATAAAAGTGTCAGAGAGAGAACAGCCAAACCCTACTCCGGAGCTGTTCGCCAGATGAGGTAACAACCAGGGAAAGATGCCGATGGAGTTTGGCAGGATGCAGGACTCACACGCGCCTCCCACTTTGGCAGAAATCAGAAGTTGCTCAGGCTGTTCAGGTCTGCTGGCTGGAGCATTCACCCAGCATTGCACAGGTTCACAGGAGGCATTTGAGGAGGATTCACCTCCTTTCCCTGAGCAGCTCATGCCTTCCCTCCACACACAGCAGAAAGATGTTGATGAAGTTGGAACAGGTTGGCCAGAGAAGCTGTGGCTGCTCCTCCCTGGAGGTGTTGAAGGCCAGGTTGGATGAGGCTTTGAGCAACCTGGTCTAGTGGAAGGTGTCCCTGCTGCTGGCAGGGGGGTTGGGACTGGATGAGGTTTAAGGTCCCTTCCAACCGAAACCATTCCATGATTCTATAAGTTATGACACAGAAATTGCCCAAAGAGATTGTGCAGTCTCGATCATTTGAGCTTTTCCAGATCAGATGGGATAACACACTGAGCAACCTGGTCTGGTCTCCTAGCTGACCTGCTTTGAGTGGGATGTCTCCTGAGGTGTCTTCCAGCCTGAACTATCCCATGACCCTATAAATTGTAAAGCTCAGACATGTCTTCACCATTCACAGGGTGATGCTACCCAGTTATCTGCAGTAATGAGATAACCTGCAAGAGCTTGGATAGATACCAGATAACACTCCAGACCTGTTGGCATGAAGGTACTTGTCCCACACACCTCCTCCATCCCAAAAAGTAGGAATGCTTGGCTCCTTTTTCATACCTCACCTTACTCACTGTGACTTTCCCTCAACATATACAAATGTGGGGTAATTTTGTTATTATTTAATGTATAAAGAGAGCACACTGCATTGAGCTCACAGGCAACATCTTGCTAAGCCATCGTAACCTGACCATGCACCTACTGCTCTTCACCCTGGGACTTTCCAGAGCTTTGCTAACCCCTCCAAGAGGATTTTGTGATGTGACCACACTGCTTTCACTTCTGACCCAAGGAGGACCTCAAACCAAATATCTCTGACTCCAGCCATGAGCCGTATTACCTTCCTTTCTTATTTTCCATCATAAACTTCCCGTCCTCTACTCCCCAGCTCTACTTCCAGGGCTAACACATCCATTGTCCAAAGTCCTTCACCACTCTCCCTTCCTTCGCTAATCCCTAAGACAACAAAGTATTTGATCTCTCTTCTTTGGAAAAGCCAAAGGGATAAGCTCTGGGCCTCCTTGGCTTGTATGGTGGAAAAGATCTCATGCCAGGTAATCCTATTGTTCCTCAATCCCTCTACCTGACACAGTCTCGTGGTGTTTTGCTGTGAGATCCCAGACGTTATAAGATGACGGGGGAAGTTCAGCTCTGTACTGACATCTCCAAACACATTAGTATTAAATTCTTATATAATCAAAGCTGCCCGCAGAATAAAGCCAATGATCTACCTGATTTGGATGTTCTTGGCACAGGACAATAGACTGCAATTTTCCAACAGAATCAACTTGTTCTAACACAAGGACTATTTGATTTTTTATATTTTTTTTTAATTTTTTTTGTTAATGTTAGCTTGTTTGCCCTCCTGCCAGATTTTGTTAGTAATACTGTGGCACCAGGCCAACTTGCAGCTTGTTTGGAGTTCATCTAAAAACCTCTAGTAAAAAGAGATAGAGGTTCCACATTTCTCTTGAAAGATGGAAACCTTCAAAAGGCCATTTGTGGAGGTATCAAGCAGACTGTCTGAGGTCCCAACCCTCAAGCAATTACCTCATCTTGCTAATGAGGAGTTTTCTTCAGGCTGTACTGAATAAAGTTCTCATTCTGACTCTGGATTGTAGAGGAACAGTTGTTCTGTCAAAGTTCATAGAATGAATCATAGAATGGTTTGGATTGGAAGGGACCTTAAAGATCCCCCAGTTCCAACCCCCCTGCCAGCAGCAGGGACACCTTCCACTAGACCAGGTTGCTCAAAGCCTCATCCAGCCTGGTCAAAGTTGGTCAAAGAAGTTCTCTTACTGGTATGTTTGTTTACCCGTCCTTTTCAAAGTGCAGATCTCTAAAGGAGAGGTGAAAATCAATTTAAATTTAAAATTTTTCAGTTCAGGATATACCATCTATTGGGCAAATCATCTTCCTACCACAGTCAGTTTTCATTTGTCAAATTGGAACTAGATGATCTTTAAGGTCCCTTCCAATCCAAACCATTCTATGATTCTATGATTCTATGAAATTTTGATTTTTTTCCTCATTTTCTGAGACGGATTTTTTTTCAGGAGTATTTCCCAGCAGTGATAACCCAAACAGTGATAACACCTTTTTTAAATGATTGTTTGATTATTTTTTTTAATTCAATGAGCTGTTCAGTGATCTGGGGACAGAATTCTTCAAAAGGCAGATGCCATTTCTCATGGCACAATAAAGGTGAAAGGAAAGAGTTCTATTTTCCATGGAAGTTTTCAGAAACGTTGCATTCACTTTCTCAGTAGATTCTGCTTCTCTTGGTTTTGGCCTCCTTACAAATCCTAAAGACACCTGGGAGACATCACTTTTCTTCAGCCTTTGGCTTGATAAAAACCCATATTACCTTTGGGCTATTAGCAGATGTGAACAAGGTATTCATGGAAAGTCAACTCAGTAAACAATTCTATTGATGATGTAGAGGAACGACCTGATTCCAGATCCCTCCAAATCCCACACTTCTGTCTGCTTTGCAAAAAGTCAAAGGCGGTGAAGAAATCTGTTTCTCACAACATGAGCATCTTTAACTGAACACAGTCTGCCTGCAGGGTGTTACACTTGGGTGTGAAGTGGTTTTCCAATTCTGCGAAATTTATTTTCAAATCTCAGCAAGCTTCCCATCATAAATCGTGATAAAAAGCTGAAATATTCCAAGTGCTGACACCCCAAAAAATCTAGTGATGGGGAAAAAGAGGATTGTGGGCTTAACTGAAATTGTCTGGGTTTGAACTTTTTCAAGACAGCTTAAAAGCTTTCAGTTTTTATGTCAAACGTTTTGATTTATGTTTACACTTTTATTGCAACTACTCTTAATTTCAAACAAAAACCCCGTATAATTTGACTATTTAGGTTGCCCAAGGAAGTTGTGGATGCCCCCTCCCTGAAAGTGTTGAAGGCCAGGCTGGATGAGGCTTTGAGCAACCTGGTTTAGTGGAAGGTGTCCCTGCTGCTGGCAGGGGGGTTGGAACTGGATGATCTTGAAGGTCCCTTCCAATCCAAACCATTCTGTGATTCTATGATTCTATTTAAAATATCACAGTAATAAAATAGGAAATATTAAAACAAACAAGTTTCAAGAGTTAAAATTTGACCTGAAGCAAGAAGTTCCTCTTTTCTCTTAAAACACTCAGCACAAAGGCAGAAGCATTTTCTAGCACAGAAAAGATTGTGCTCTGATGCAGATGTGGTGGCTGAAACGTCCATTTTATAGAATTTCTTCTCCAATGGGAAAAATACTGACTTCTGCAGAGCTAGGGGATTTCCTGTAATACCAGATAAATCTACAATGAGGAGAGTTTTATTTACTAAGGCCTGGATCAAAACTGTTGAACACTTTTGCCTGGAAGCACTTTGAGACACACCTTAGGATTATCCAGTAATAACATGTTAAAAAAAAAAGGAGACTTTACCATAGGAAAGCTGATGCCATCTCACGGCTCTGATGTAAATACATATGGTTGTGGGTTTTTTTCCCTCATGTCTCCTCCCAACATATCTCCAGCCACTCTGGTGTTTAATTCATGTGACAAAAAAATAGCAGTTCAAGCACCCCTTCCTTGTCTGGGTTATTTATGGCCTCAAGTTGTGGCCAGGGCAGTTGAGATGGGATGTGAGGAAGAATTTCTTTGCTGAAAGGGTTCTGAGGCATTGGAAGGGGTTGCCCAGGGCAGTGGTGGAGTCCCCATCCCTGGAGGGATTGAAGAGTCGTGTAGACATAGTGCTGAGGGACATGGGTTAGTCATAGGGGACTGGTCAGTGTTGGGTTCATGGTTGGACTCACAGAATCATAGGGGTTGGAAGGGACCTCAGTAGATCATCTAGTCCAACCCTCCTCCTAAAGCAGGTTCCCTACAACAACCCTACTTCATGATCTTAAAGAGCTTTTCCAATCTTGGCATTTCTGTGATTTCAGAAAAAATATTTGGTTGTAGAGTTTCCACTTGCTCTGTGGCTCTATCTAATCCTGTCACTTGCTGGTTCAACCCAACCTAGAAGATAGTCATGGGCAGATACTCCTCCTGTAGAGGGTACGACCAAGGGACATGAGTATTAATTGTATTGACATTGAGGGCTGGAGCACCTCTCCTATGAAGACAGGCTGAAAGAGTTGGGGCTGTTCAGCCTGGAGAAGAGAAGGCTCCAGGGAGATCTTATAGCAGCCTCCCAGTACCTGAAAGGGCTACAAGAAAGCTGGGGAAGGACTTTTCATAAGGACAGTTAATGACAAAACAAGGGGAAATGGGTTTAAGCTGAAAGAGGGGAGGTTTAGATGAGATATTAGGAAGAAGTTCTTCACTGTGAGGGTGGTCGGACACTGGAACAGGTTGCCCAAGGAAGCTGTGGCTGCTCCTCCCTGGAAATGTTGAAGGCCAGGTTGGATGAGGCTTTGAGCAACCTGGTCTAGTGGAAGGTGTCCCTGCTGCTGGCAGGGGGGTTGGAACTGGAGGAGTTTGAAGGTCCCTTCCAATCCTAACCATTCTATGACTAATACTCAAGGACTCCATGAGTAGAGGATTTATGCTTCCATGTCATTGTCCCTGTTGAAGAAACAGTGAAGAAAGGCACTGTCTGCTACGTTAAATCACTGAGGTTTCTTTCAAACCATGGCACGTCTCTACCATGTGAACAGCCAAGGATGGGACTAAAGAAAACCTCCTTAGAGAGAAAGTTCTTACAAAGTCCTCACAGCATGGTCTTGGCATACTAGCAAATAGTTTGTGGGAGCTTGCAATGGCTTTTCCTTGTTCCATATGTCTTCTTCAGAGGTACTTTTCAAGGAGACAGATTCCCAAGGTTAAGATTTCCACACAAAACTGCTTTGAGGTTTTTATTTTGTTTGGTCTTATTTTTCACTACAGTGTCTTAGATTGAAAAGACCTTTCATTGCCCGCTCTGCTCACAATTTCTACTCTCCCCTCTGTCTTTCCCTTTGTGAACGTCAACCAAAACCTGAGCTCATATTGAATTCATTTCCTATCTGGATACCTCGGTACCAAACATTCTGTACAAAAGAGAGTAAGTTGACCTTCTCCCGTTGAATTAGGAGCTCCCCCTCCACTTGGATCTCAATCCTGTCTGAACGCTGCAGTCTTCAGCAAAAAGAAATACATGTGAAAATCAGGACCGTGTATATAAGACCTATTGGATTTGAGGGGCTTCAAATCACCCTGGTCCCTATAAAACCCCCTTTGAGACTTTCACTTACAATTCAAGCCAGTTAGAGCAGCCAGCAGATTGCTCAGTCTCTGCTGAGTGTCCAGGACCTAAGAAGGCTGCCAGATGATGCAGACAAAAATCTATATGGCCCAATATCAGGAAATCAGGACCAACAATCTCAGTATTCCTGGAAATCCTGGTCTACATGAGCATCAGGAGCCACAAAGAGGAGTTGAGAGGGGGAATCATTTATGGAGGGTGGAATGGATCAGACATAGAGTCTGGATACAAGGAGAATTGGCACTTCCCATTCGGCCATGGGAAAGTTTCCTAAACAAAAGTGTTGGAAACCCCAGAATATATAAATTTGAACAGTCTAAAAGCAGGAGAATGGTTATGTTTGGATCTAACCTTCATGACTGGGTCTTGGCTTTAAAATAGCCGTTTCTTCCCAGGTTGGATCACACATCTCTCTGAAACAGAACTGCTCAGCCAGAAAACAGTGACCTCGAGGTAGGGATTAATGGATGAAATCCTAGAGTTAAGAGGAAATTTATTGCTAGATGATCATAGTGTCAATTAAAAAATCTGATTATTAAAAAAAAAAAAAGGAAAATAATACTCAAAGTTTGAAACTTTGAAGAAGTTTGGATTGAAATTCTGATATTTTGTCAGAAATACAGAAAATACAAAGCAACTAATCATCTTACAGCATAAGTTAAAAGTCAGAAAGTCCTTTTTCTGGAGTTTAAGAAATGGGAAGATCAAGTTAAGGGTTTTTTTTTTTTCATACAATTGGTAAATCTCAGAAATTTTAGAGGTTTAGGTTTGGACAACTGTCAGACCCTGACTGCTTATCATGGTTGCATTTTCTTCAAACATCTTTGACTGAGAAAATTAGACAGGAAATATTTTGCAGTGTCCAGCACTTCCTGAACTGGAGGAACCAAAAAAATCCCACAAGAACAGTTCTTACTCATGACATTATTGTTACCTTAAGGCTTGACCCAGACAAAGCTGATAATCCACAGAATCCCAGCAGAAAAGCAAAAAAATAAATTCTCAAAAGTGCAAACTTTACCCTAAGGCAAAGTATTCCTGTTCCTCTGCATGATGTCCCAGTAGCTGCTTCCAACATCGTGTGGTAGGACTGGAGAAAGGTTATACACTTTAAATGGGCACATATTCTATTCTTCTCCTTTGCTGTTGACAGCTGCTAGTGTTTCAGACACAGTTGCAGAAAAAAAGCTCATTAGAAATAAACCCAAATTCAGTTACCTTTTTTGTTGTTGTTGTTTTATTACTATTTTTTATGTTTTATTTTTTTTTTTTCACCCATGGAAAATAATTGCAAGAAATCATGGATCAAAAGTTTCACAGAGCAAACACTTGGCTCTCTACCAGCTTTGGCTGAAATTCCTCAAACACAAGGACATGAATGTTCATCTGCAAAGTGAATGTTCAGCTGTGGATCTGCACTTTAATACACCCATAAATTTCCTATATGCTTGATCTGTCTATATGCACAGTGAGAAGATGACAACCTGTAAGCACTGGAGAGATGTTAAGGAATTATGCACTTGAGCACCAGGAGGGATGATTACATCTTCCATCTTGACACAGGCTGTGCTACTTCTGGCCTAAGCTTGGCAATTCCATATGATTTGCACTGAATTCTCTCAAGTCAGCTGAATCGATCGCACGTGATAGAGCACATGGATTACAGAAACCTCCATGATAGTTCCCACCTGGTGTCTGAGAGCTGCCAAGGTTTCAGACCACCAGTTGGTGATTTGGGATGGGCACTCAGGCAAAGGGCTGCCCTGGCTCATAATAGATCTGTTGGTCCTCTTGCAGGTGACTGGATTCATTCCAACCACAGCTGATAGGACACACAGGAAAGAAAAAGGCTTTCCCTCGGATTTGCTGCACTTTGGTCACCTACATCTATAAAGATTTAGATGGGAAATCCCTCTCCTGTAGAAGTGTTAGGAGGATGAATCCACGGAGAACCTCAGGCATGGGTCTCTGAACCTGCTTCTACTCAGAGTAGCAGGGTACAGCCACGGGGACTGTGATCTGGTGATGGTCACTGTGGTCCTGTGATGGTCACTGTGATTTTGTGATGGTCACTGTGATTTTGTGATTGTCACAGTGTTGTGATCCTGCAGGGCAGGGACTTCCCATAACTCTCCTCTCCTCTCCTCTCCTCTCCTCTCCGGACTCATTGGGGTCTGCTGGTGGCAAGCATCCAACTCTACCCATTTCAGACTTGACTTGGCCTGGGAAATTAGGGTTTTTTCTTAATCAGAAAGGTCCCATTGCTGGTGGGGTGTGAGAAGAAAGGCTGTAAAGCCAGACCTGCTTGCAGCAGTGGGAGCGTTGCCATTGCTTTCTTTGGTTCTTACACTTCACACTGCTCTGGTTTATTTTTCAAGTTATTCTATTTTCTTTCTTATGCCCAAACATTTTCTTTTCCCCATAGGGCTGGAAGATGCCAGGGGCTGATACCAGGACCACATACTCACAAAGGAGCTTCTGCCCCCTCCTTCCTTTTTTTTCCTTCCTCATTTTTTTCTAAACTCTTGAATTGTTTTAGCCCCAGCAGGTTTTTTTTTTTGCTGGTTATTTTCAGGAGAAAATTATCTGTGATTTTAACAAGGCACTGATGGAAAAGTCAAGTCAGCTGGAGAGCCTCTCAGCACTCCATCCTCTTCTTCCTCCACTTCTCTTCTGAGTTTTAGAGCAGGGAATGTAATCAGTCTGGTCATGCATAATCTGGAGCCTGTCCCATTTCCTCTCTCTTAAACAAAAAAAAATTAAAAATAATTAAAAATACTCTTTATTAAAAATATTTCCTGGTTAATAAAGAGAGAAAGCACTGGCAACTAGGCTAA
>NW_010308044.1:0-12257 GCF_000700745.2 Antrostomus carolinensis | reverse complement strand
AGGACACAGTTATTGGCCTTCTGGGCTGTGACCAGACATTGCTGGCTCATGTCAAGCTTAATGTTGAGTTGGGCCTTAAGATTTTTTTTTTGGTCCTCATTAGACCATGCATGACTGCCACCAGCATGGTGTCAATTCTTCCTCCAGTCAGGTATTGGTAAAGTAAGTAGGTATCACAGTTGGGCTTCTGTCTGGCCAAGGACAAGCATAAGCACAAGTAATCTTATGCAGCTGGATCCTGGTTTAGGTATCATCACTCAGTGCAAGGGAAGGACTGCTTATACAGGAACTGAACTGACTGAAGTGTTTTAAAGTAACTTTCTTAAAAAAACAAAAAAAAAAAGTTTTTTTTTCACTAAAAGATAGTGTTATGGAAAGATTTTTGCTGTTGTGAAAAAAAAGGACACAGATTTAAAAACAAGTATTTTTGTGTCTACATCCAGGAGTGGTTTTGTTTATTTTGGGGAGAAAAAAAAATCATCAAACTATCAAAGACATGTTCTGAATAAAAGAGGTCATTTGAAGATCAGAGGATGCAAAAATAGCTATAACTTAATGACAGCAGGCTTTAACCTGGAGACTTTAGAGAAGTCAAGAAATGCCCTGAAGTTGGAGCAACAAAGCTACAGGATATTGTAACAAAGTCTGTGGAGCAAAGACCAGCTCTATACGCAAGCATGGGGTGTGCATGTGTGTGTGTGTGTGTGTCTGTACATGTGCAAGAGCAAGGAAGAGACAGTGGAGGGTTGATCTCTGATTTTCATTGCAAAACTGTAAAAGTATAATAAAACTTCAGTGGAAGAAGATTTGCATAACATTTCATTAATTCCTCCATCTTTGATTTTCACATCGTTGTTGATGCTTTTTGGAAGAACTTTTATGCAATTGGCCTTTGATTCTGCCAAACAGTAGCAAAACAGATCTGACCTGAGGATTGTCTCTCAAGCTATCACAAATACCTGATGCCTAATTATGTCCTGGTTTGTCTTTTACTCTTAAAAATAGTACAGCAGTCACCAAATAACCTGAATGTGCCATTTATGACATTACAGGCACATATTTCCTTTCAACAGCCTTTCACCTTTCAGTCTTGTATCTCCCTCCTCTTTTTCACCCTGGGAAGAAAGCATACAATGAACTCATCCATTGTGTAAAAGGCACGCAGGCTCCATCCCCTTCTTTCCCAAAGAAATCTCACCCCAGGCAGCCCTGTCCTGGGAGATGGGGCAGGTAACAATTTCGCTCAGCACAGAGCACTTGTTGGTCTACTTGCACAAGTTTTGACAGCAAAAGGAAAGGCACTTTCAGAAGACTAATGCTGACAAGAACCTCTGTACTGGCCCTATTCCCATTGAAGCTGAATGTTTACATACTGTTTTATTTTGAAGGTTAGCTTAGCTGTCTGTTCAGGGTGCTGGGACCTTGGCAAGAGAAGAAAATGTTGTAAATAATATAACTGATATTTATTGCTTGCAATAACTATCCCCTTTGAAGTTTGATATATACACATACAGAGGCACATAAATAAATTTAGATTTTTTTGTTAAAAAAAAAAATTCCACTGATCTGATCCTTTTCCATTGTGCATATACTTTCATCCATGTTCTCAGAGAGTAGCAGAAATATTTGTGTTTATCTATTTCCCTGGTTTTGGTCTGAGCATTATTATCCAGCAGCACTGACTATTAATGCCAACACAGTTTTGGGAAAGTGAAATAGTTGCTGCTATTAATGTTGCTCTAGAAGGCTCAGTAAAGAAATGAAGCACCTGAGCTCTCCAGCCTCACCAGCAAAGCTTTTTGGATCAGTATTTTTCTTTTAGGTCAATGTTGAGAAAAAGGCACTGTGTCTCAGAGAGACTGGGATGGCTTTTAGAAAGGTGTGATGGGCTTCTGAAAGTGGGGACTGGTATGAAAAACAATCTGGTTTTCATATGATCGTAGAACAGAGACACAATTAAAGACCATGGGGAGAGAAAGGCATGGTTCTGCATAGATGGCTTTCTCTGCCAGCTTTGATTTTCAGGTATGGTGTCAATGATGGGGAAGGAATAAGGGTGACCTGATCTGGAAATACCATCCATGGAAATTCAGACCTCCATCCTGCAACAAGGCCAGAGTCAGAGGGTTAGGACTGGGATTTTGCTGAGGTTCTGTTGCAGATAATGAAAAAAATATGTTTGAATGCCAGCATGCATATGTGTAGCAGTCTGCTTTTCTTCTATATTAAAATACTCTTCCTAGGAGTAAGACCTCCTTCTGCTGCTGACTTATTTGAAGACTCCCAAGACAATGGTTTAAGGGTTCTTTGAATGCTTGACCCTGACAGCAAGAGCCATTCTCTAGGTGACCACCTGCCTAACATGAACATCTCCTGTGGAGAGCAGACCTTCACTGTGTTACACAGAGATTGTTCTGTAATTTTCCCTTACAGAAGGAGACGCTAAAAGTGATCTAGAAGGAGAAACTGATATGAAGCCTTGTGGTGGACGTAACATGATTTCAGAGTTAGAAGGCCAGTTTACTTTGCAAGAGCCTGTCTACAACAAAAGAGCTAAAGCAATGATAGCAACTTCCATAACATGTTTCCAAGGCTGCCTTCTTCAATGGCACCATGATCCCTGGTGCTTAATGTCTGACAGTGCATAACAATGAAAAGCCAATTTCCTAGGTTAGATGCAGACCTAGAAGCAAACAAGAATGGCATGATACAACCCCTTCCATGCAAAGTTTCCAAGCACATTGCAGACACAGCAAGTTTGGCAATGCTCCTTGAAAATATTATTCAGCATCCTCCTCCTTCGTAAATGGTTAAACTGAGGAAGAGAGGAGATTGCATTGTCTGAAGCTGGAGAGCAAACCCCTTGCATTGCTTGCAGCAGAAACAAAATGTCTCCAAGCTCAAGTGTGTGAATCTGCAAGAGTAACCCCCGGGTGCTCCTAGCACACCGTAAGGAACACAGATTCCTATGTAATTACATCCACTCACCCTCTTCCCTGCCACAGACCCATTCTGACGTTTCTAGATGTCTCCTTTATCATGAAGGAAAGCACTGCCACTTTTGACAGGAGAAGCTGGAGAAGTCTGGATCTGTTCCCTACCTGATGGGAATGCTGTTGCGTGTCCACGTAATCTCTGGCTCAGGGTATGACTCTACTACGCAGACAAACTTGGCGACATCCTCCACCAGCGCATCCACAGTTTCCAGAGGAGTGCTGATGAAGGGAGCTGTGTGAAGGAAAAGAAAATGAGAAAAGCTCCCAGTGCACCCCAGAGAGAGGCAAGAAACCTGCCAGATTCCTTTGGTGGAGGTAGCCATGTCCCTGCAGGGTCACTCCATGGCTTTTTCCCCAGTGCAGAGGTGCACACAGTGTCACCTTATTAACACATAATGCATGAGATTTGGCCTTCTTTGTCATTAATACAGGATTTGTTCCCCTCAACTCTTTATTTTTTTTAAAAAAAAACCTGCTATGTAGCACTCTATTTTTCAAAGCCAGGCTTGTAAAGGCCCTTCAGGTCTTCCAGATTTGTGTCCATGACTAGCACACATTCTCTTTTTCTCACCAAGGAGCACCAGGGTTAAAAGTCTAGTAGTCATGTCTCATGCTTATTATCACAGACCTGTTGTAATACATTATTTGAATATATGTTTAGAAACATTTTCCACACCCTGGTGATGGAAATGGTGATGGACTTGAAGCATGGCTGGAAGGGATCAAAGGATACACCTAGTGAATCACTTTCTCTGTGCATGGTATGCATTACAGCCATTGCCTCCAGAGACACTTGAATGACTTTTAATCTATGGCTCCAAGGGACACACATCCAATATTGGTTGGACTGGATTTCATTGACAGCTGTGCTAAGATGAATTAGTTTCATACCATGTTCCTGAAACACCACGTTGAAAATGTACAGCGGATGCAGGAATCTTCCTGTTCCTCGCTGACTGTAGCAGTATCTGCCACACTGTGTCTTTTCACAGGAAAACCCTGCCTGCACTGTATCTGCTGGCCCATCTCAGTACAATAACCTTTAAATTCAGGCAAAAAATAAACTACATAAATTTTATTCCTCCCTCCTAAAAAAAAAGCAAAATACAAGACATTCCAATTTAAATGACTGAGAATAATTGAAAGCCTTTGCCTTAATGCTTTTTCAATTTACATGGGAGTAAAAATTAGAATGTCATTGGAGTTCGGCTGGAATGGAACTAGAAGAATAAAGGACCAATTTCCACTATCAGGTTTATGTAAAAGTCTTAACGCTTTTGAAATGTCATTAGAATGAATCTGCATCAGTAATATTTCTTGATTATATGACTTCAGATTGCATAATTGGTAATGACTATACTTACATAGAAAGATCTTAAAACTACAGCTAAGGTAGCACTAGAGACTATATTAACTGATTAGTTAAAACACTTCTGTGTTATATTCGTTGTTAAAGATCATTGCTTCAGACTGCATCAGGCTTCAACTTACTGTGTCATTTTGGTTCACACTAGATAGATGTATTGCCCCTCAGATGAATCCCACGCCAGTGAAACCAAATGGAAGATTTTCATAAAGCATAAATTTCACTGCTACTGAAGGTCCTCTTAGGAGAATAACCTTTACTGATGGCTATCCTGTCCGCTTCAAAGGGAATGTTGCTATTTCATGACAAAGTTTATTGGGTTTTGATTACATTAAGCCCGTCTGAAATGGAGTTTTACAATCTAATTTTGTATAGTATTTTTTTATTGCTTTTGTCTGCATGCCTTGATCTCTGGAAGGATGCTTTTTTAACCCTGAGAAATGTAAATTTTTACAGTAACAAAAATTCAAATCAACTAGTTTTATAACTGTATTGTCACGATAAGCATGGCCATTCTCATGAAGAATAAAGTTTGAGTTGTACCATGAGCCAGTATGCATAATGACAGTATTTTACACTTTGGGAAAACAAGGGTTGTTGGTTTTATACATTAAATAAATTGTCTAGAAACAGTTAAGTACTTTCATGATACCTCTTTAATTCAGTGTATGACAGAATTATACGTAGCGATATTGCCTACACTGGGTCTGATCTGGCATCTCCTGAAAGCCAGCATGCAGCTTTTAGGGCAGAATCAAGCCCTCAGGGAAAATACAACAGCAGTTCAAACCAACAGCAGTTTTCCTATGGTAAAAGCAGAAAGAATTTTGTTTAACAGCTGTCTCTCCAACTTCTACATCCTCAAAGAGCAACCGTGACAACAACAGCGATGTGTCATTTCCTCATATGTTGTTTTTTACCTTTCCAGTATTAAAACCAAGTGCTGGGCCAGCAGGGAGGTGAAGACAGTGGTCCTGCAGCAGGGGTGAGGGGGAAGAGTTGCACAAAGCTGAAGGACATGCCACGTGTCTACAGGGGACAGCAAGTGGTGGAGTGTACCGCCATTTTGTCATGAGGCCATGAGGGAGCCCCAAAATGGCTGAGATGGTGCCTGCTTCTAAAAGCAGTCCAAAAATCTCAGGTGTTGCTGTCAGTCCACGTTTCATCAGGAAAGCAACCAAAACTTACGATGCCTTCATTACCAGATTTTAACATGGGAAAATAAAATTCAAACAATATATGGGCATATCTACCAGGGTAGAGAAATGGCCCCAGACCTTTCTGTGCGCATCAATTGGGACACTTTGACATTTTTTAGGTAGCCCTGTTGTTTTAAATAACATTGAAAACCAATTAGCTTATATATCTGTAAAGGCACACAGGTGCCATTTTTCTGGATGTCAGCTGTAGTTTCCCGAGATAGAAAAATGACCCAAGGCTGGTCACGGGGCCCATGAGAAAGCCAAATCCCCTTCTATCCCCAGCCTAACAGAAGCTCCCAAATTGCTCGGCTTTGGTTTCAAATTCACACTTTCAAAACAAGACAAATCAGGCAAAAAAAAAAAACAAAGCAGAAAACAAGAGTTGGTGTTCCCTGCAGCATTGCAGACACCTGGAGATACTGCAGTTCCTCTGGTCAAAAACTGCTCAGTCGTGTTTCCAGCTAATGCTGTAAAACCTCTATAGGGCACCACGGGGCTGTAGTCATGTTTCAGCCTCTTTAGGGGAACAAGGCAATTCAGCCACCTCTGATGTTTTAGGAAAGGATGAGTTTCTCTTCATTGCACTGTGCCACCAGAAAAAAATCAATCCCCTTCTTCTTTGTTCTTCTTGTCTCTCCAATCCTGTCTTACTATAGCTTTCAAAAAGACCAGGGTTCACCAACATGCTTTAATGTCTTAGGAAAAAAAAATAACTTTTTTATTTCAAAAACTTTTTATAAAGAATATACCTTTTCTATTTTTTCATTTTGAGGCCAACGTGACTAACAAATGTAAGAGCACCGCCCTGCAAAAACAGCAATGTTGGGCTAACAGGTGAATACTGTCATCATCCTTGAGATTTGTTTGTTTGTTTGTTTGTTTGTTTTCCCAAAGCTACAAAGTTTCTGGTATGCTTTGAACGGCTCATGACAGTCACAGTGCAGCAAAACCTTTTGTTCACCGGGTTACCAGAAGACCGCTGTTGCACTTTGTAACTCAAAGACTTTTCTAAACAGATTTTTTTTCAGTTCTTTTGTTCGTTAACAGTATGTGTGCTTGTATCCTTGTGTGTGTGTGCACATGAGAGGAAGAAGGTATAATAATTTTTACGTTAAATACAATACAAACCATGCAAATTTGTATTTATTACAAATGATCTGTAAAGATATTAAATTTATTGTATGTAAATACATAGTTTACCTCTTTTTTGAGCTTTGTATATTTATAAGCATACACAAGCAGAACACCACAAATCTTGGGCTCTGCAGCAATGGGTACTACCAGCCATTAAAATCTGTAAGCTTCCTGAGAAATGTCCATCCCACCCAGGCTGAACCCAAAGATCTCCCCTGCCCATTACAACAGGACTCTGTGCTCTTCGTAGACCAAAAACCTTCAACCCTAGACACAAATATGAGATTATTTTCACTGCTATCCTTCTAAAAGCAGTGAAGTGACCACTGAAAGCAGCACATTTTTGTCCTTTTCAGGAACACTACTGCACCACCCACCCCACCGTTACCAGAGACGCCTTCCCCTTTGAAAAACCTCCTCCAGCAAGTGGCAGAAGCAAAAACCCCTCCAAGCAAACCTTTCAGGAGCGTCTCAGCCAAGCTCAGGGCTACCAGGGTGAGGACGTGCACCAGGGGCACCTTCAGCAGGTCATTCATGTTTGATCCAGAAGGCATCCAACTCCTTCAGGCGAGGCGTGCGGAGCTCCCGGCCAGCTGCATTTTGGACGGCGGTGCGCTAGCAGAGCTTCTCCACTAATGACAGAGCAGGGTCTGTGGGATCTAAGTATAATCAGGAATTCTCTCACTCGGCGGCAGTGATGGACATGGCCAGCTGGTGCGTATCCACTTCGGTCAGCGTGAAAGCGTGGGGCTCGTGAAACAAGAGAAAGCAAATCCCATCTGAATTTCTTCTAAGCAAACAGAAGAGTACAATGGGCAAATGCATTTCCAGGGCAGAACCCTACACCAGAGCTGCAAAGTCACCAGGCCTTTATTTCAGCACCTTGTAAGTGCAGTGCCGGAAAAAAATGCTTGTTGCTGGGTTTTCCTTCAGCTTGATCCTTCTCTTTTTCATTTTTTCTCCTCTCTTCCTCGCACACACACCCTCTGTCTTATTATAACCTTTCATGATTGGCTGCAACATGCCACCTGTTGCCCTGCTAATAGCATTTCTTTTCTTAACAAATGCATTCCCTGGAGCAGGAGAGGTTGGCATTGGGGGCTGAAAATGCCTTTCTTTGCCAAGGAGGTTGTCAGTGTTTGAGAACTACTGTAGTGCACTGAAAAAGCAGAGCCTTGTCCTGGAAGACCCCCCAAAAACTGAGTATCTACAGCAGGAGTGACATTTATACTCTGGGAGAAAAGGAGCATTTCATTTCAACATCAGCAGCAGCACAGGGGATTTGGGCAGAGGTAGAGGCATTGCTGTAGAGAAATATGACTGTTGTGTACTGACATTATTAATCCCTCAGAAATATTCTATTATCCACCAGGTCTCTGCCTAGAGTGAAAGATTAAAAATCAGAGCTCATTTTCTGGGAAGCTTTAGAGAAGCATCAGACTTGAGGAGACCTCCTGACTAACTCCATCTTGCCCCATCCTAGCACAGCACTGTACGTGTTATCATCTTTTTCAAAAATGTCAAGTCATTTGTATTGCCTGTTTTTCCAGAGTAAATATTTATATGAAGAACATTTGCAATCAGCCTTACCACTGTGGAAAGGAGATGTGGGGGCAACATCTGTGTGAGCAGCAGAGAAAAAGATGAATAATCAGGCTGGGAAGAATCTAATTGATGATCATGCCCTGGGAACATGACTCCAGATACTTTTCATCATGTTATCAGCAGAGCGGATGTGAGCTTTGCACTAAAAGGCATGGTTTGAGGAAAGGGAATGCACAGTCATAACATATCACAGTAAAAGGTACTTTGAGATCTCTGGAATTTCCTTTACTTCCAACCACTTCTTGACAGTCGTTTGTGCAATGAACTTACATAGTTCAGCAGTGCTTCCTCAGAGGAGCAAACTGGCCAGAGCTATGCATGTGTGAATCCAAATGGTTTGGCATGGTGTGATTATGGCACTGTGACTTTGGGGCATGCAATGGCTGATTAGGAGCCAAGGTCCATAGACAAGTGCTCCTCTGAAGATGAATAAAGGCAGAAGCACTCGCTGCACATGTGTTAAAGATCTTCCAGGAATTCTGGAGCTAGCAACAACAACAAAACAAACAACAAGACAACAATGGAACAACAATAATCCTACCAGGGAACAGAGAAATCCTGAGTTATGGCTGAAATTAAAAATATTTATTTTGTTTTGTTGAAGTCCTATCACATCCAATTAATTTGCTCCATAGAAATGCAACTTAGTCTTCTAGGGCAATATTGTCCTCATGGAGGGAGTTAACCAAAGACCTTTACATCACTGGATTCCTCTCTGGGCTGTGTTATGAGGACTTTGAAACTGCACCATCCTGTGCAAGTTCAAAAATTAAACTTTCCCTTTTACTTGCCAATTACAGCAGAAATGACACTGACAGTGATGGCTGTTAAATGTTAATAATGCCTTTCCATTTTTAGGGTTGCCAGACTATTCCTAACCTCTCGTTTCCTCTGCTTTGTAAATTTTATTAAGAACCACAGTGAGCTACACTGCTCTAAACTGAAAGGATTTAAATTCACATTATAAATGGAAGTAGAGAGGATACATGTGCACAAGGTGGAGTTATTTTGTTCTCCAGCTACACATACTGTACAGCTAACAATATATAAATGGGAAGCTGGTGATCATCTGTGTCCATCATGAAAAGCTGTTTCTGCATAGAGTGAGATCAGTGGAAGTTAAATACCAGTGACACTAAGTTTTATTTGATTACAAGCATTTTCCAGGCTTACCTTATAAAAGTAAAACGCTCCTTTAATTTTTACTCCCAGTAGTTAATAGTTTGTTGGTTGTTGGGTTTTTTTTCTAACAAAGCTGAGACACATACAGTTCACAGCTAATTGTTTTTTACAGCTGTTGTTATTTGTAGTCATGCCTGAAGGCCTCTGCTGAGATGAGGTCCCAGCAGCCTATGCAACTAATAACAAGAGCAGCCCCTGGCTTTCATATGTTGCAGGCAATGCATTGTTCCCACAAAGAATTGTGCAGCAGCTCAGCTCTCTGCACTGCAAACACCCCCACAGAAGTCAATTCATCAAGGTCACTGCACAAAGGCAAGGTGTGCTGGAGCATTCATTCATCTAGTTACCATTTTTTCCCTTTGCAAATCTTTTGCAGAGTGACTTTTAATGAATACAATATTATTTAATACATACATAAATACAAAGAAAGTAAAAAAAATTTGAGTTTGACGAATAGTTCAGATAACTGTCTCTAGTTAATTAATTGCTTGGCATCTCCCCACCATGATAAGCAGAAATTTGCTCTTCACTACTTGCATGACAAGACCATGCTGGACCTTTTCTCTGTGCACCTCTTCTCTCCTTCCTTCTTCCAACTGCTGTGCTGGAGGCTGACAGTTTTACACAGTAATGCAACATGATTTGATCACTGGATACTTCAAAAACAGCCTTTTGCCTCACAACACCATTTGGGATGTCTTCTCATTAGACAGTCCTAGATGTTCATCCAAGTAGACAGGCTAGGGCAGGTATTTTCAGCAGAACGTGTCCAGCCACAGAACAAACTTCTGCAGAAAGACTTAATGAAGTTGTTTTGGCAATGGCCCGAGTCACCCAGCATCTGCTGATTCACACAGAAATATCCAAGTCGGCACTAACCCAGCCTGACCAGTGCCCATTTTGACATGGTCATGAATGCCAGTGCTGGCAACCTACCTGGGTAAATACAGGGGCTACAAGTCTTCAGCTTTGATACTGCCAATCCTTCAGTCACTCTTTTGGATGTAGCACAGACATAGTCTCTGAAGCATGAGACCAGATCTGAGGCCTTACACAACAGGCCAAGCTATTTTTACTTTTTCTTCAGCAGCAACAAGAATATCTAAAAATGACTAGGTCACCAGTATTCAACTCAATTCATACATGTAACAAGCAAGCTAGAAAAAGAGAGAGCCCTAACCTACCAAGGTAACACACAAGTACGGACACAATACACAAGTGGTCTTCAAAGCCCCAGCTCCCATGTCACGGCTCCAGCCTCTCCCAGTCAGCACAGAGCCCAGAAGGATGTGTGCTGTGTGATTTTTCCCTGAGATGCATGCATGCATGTGTCCCTGCCTGCACTAACCCTGTGCCTGCTGCACCCTTGCTGCTTCCCTCCTCGAAGCTCCTGGCCTCTCGGGTACAGGCAACCTCACAAAATGTTCAACACTGAAACCCATCTGACTACGTGGGCCTGCATGTGTGTCTTCCTACACAGAAATTAATCAAGGTCGTATTGCCATAATGTTATGGGCACACCAGTCCTGCCAGTCCACCCTGCCCACGCTGCCAGCAGTACCGAAATGCAGAACATGCTCCTGGGTGTATGGCCTGGAAAGGGCATCTCTGAGAATGCATGCCAGCACTTAGAGAGGAGGTAAACATCATTTTAGCTCTTTTATCACACATTGCACCTCACTTCTATACAGTGATCCTGAGTGGAAGCAGCTGTTATAGCCACTGGCTCCAAGCGATTTAACCCAAAATACGACACACATATGGCCAGTAAGGTATCGTTGTTTGAGTCAGTAACAGCGAATGTTGTATTCAGTGTAACATGTGAAGGAATAAGCTCGTTACCCTGCACTTGTGTTTTTTTGGTTTGGGGCTTGGTTTTTTTTAATTGTCAAAATGAAGGAAAGACTTTTCTCTGAAGTCCTTTAAGAAACACAGACTCATCCCAAAGACCCCCCTACTGTGTGTAAGTTGCAGGGTTTCAGGTGCACTTGGCTGGCTTCTCCCTCAGCCATATGGACCAATCTCTGATCTCCTACTAATATTTCAACACTTACTGAGCCCTGATGCCTGAATCTAAAATGGTCCCTTTTTAATCTCTTGAGATTTTGTCGGTATTGGGAAAACTAAGATTTGCATTAATTTCTTTCTATTGTCTTGCTGTAATCTTTCCTGTAATTTTTCAACTCACAGGATCTGCCAGTACTGACTAAGGCCAATCTAATCTGCTGTCCTATGTTTTGTGCTGGGGTAAAATTATGTAGTGTTATAAGGATTAATTACTGTAGTGAAATATAGTAAACACTGTAATGAAAGAGGAAGATCCCTTGTCATGCAGCTAATAAACTGTGCACTGGTGTATATAGCACAGAGGGTGAGCTGAATACAGGTTTTTCATAATATGTTAAATTAATTTCTCTGCTGGGAGTCCTTCCCCCTATTTCACCCTGCTGCCCACAGCAGCCAGCCCCACACCATAACACAAGGGAAGGTCCCATCCTCTGTAACACCCTCCTCTCCTCTCTGCAAGGATAATGCTGTTGCTGTGATGAGCTGGGAGCAGTTGGACATGCCCATGTTTCCTGTGATGGTTTCACTTGGCTAGTACTTGACTAGCAGCCAAACACAGCCACTTACTCACCCCATCCCAAGGGGATAGAGGAGAGAGTTGGTGGGTAAGGGTAAAGGAGACTTATCAGTTGAGATAAGAACAGTTTATTTACTAAAATAAAATAAAACTTAGGATAATAATGATATTCAAATAATAATGATAAT
>NW_010308043.1:14430-16800 GCF_000700745.2 Antrostomus carolinensis | reverse complement strand
TGAGGGGGCGGTGAGCGGGGACGGGGCCGGTTGGCAGAAGGTCGGGGAAGGTGCCCCAACAGTTTGCCTCGGCCGCATTGGGCTCCCTGGCCCGGAGGCTTTTCTCCCGCTGTGGAAGTCGGAGGAGGGAGCTGGTGGGAGCTTGAGGTCTCTCCTGCCCTCCCCAGCTCTGGAGTTATCCTTCCCTGACCAGACGCCTTTTTTCTTCAGGTGAGATGCAAGCTGACAGGCCACGAGATGCCATGTCGGCTGTCGGAGCTGCAGGCTTATACTAATGGCAAGAAGTATCAGCGGCTGATAAAGACAGCCAGAGAGTTTGACTATGACAAGTTTGAGCCCCATATAGTGCCCAGCACAAAGAATCTGTATGTATTCTTCCTCTTGTGTGTTATGCTTCACGCTTTCTTCAATCTCAGACATAAAGCAGTCGACCTTTACAAAGTTCTTGCATGTCTGTGCTCTGGGAAAGTATAAAGTATTTATCAGCTTTGAGCACAGTGCTTAAAAGTGAAAAGTTATTAAGTAATAGCACATGTAAACTCTGTTGCTGGCTCTTTCTTTCCTTCTGTGTCTGTTAGACACCAGCTGTTCTGCAAGCTCACTCTCAGACACATCAACAAGTTTCCAGAGCATGTGCTGCGTCATGTCCAAGGGAAGCGCTATCAGAAGGCTCTAAAAACATGTGAGTGCCTTTTCTGAACATACAACAAGCCAACGTTTTTCCCTTGAGCTGCTGAGATTCCAGTAGCTCTACATGAAGGAAGGAGATAAGTTTTCTTTAGCTTGACAGTAACATACTGCTCTTGCAGTGTGCACTCCTCAGCTAGGAAAGAATATCCCAGATGTAGGGAGCAATTGGCCTCTAGCAAATCCCGTGGAACATCCTTACCCAAGAGGAGTGATTCTAGAGCTTCCCCAGAGAGGGTGGTTCACACATTCAGCACACTCTGTGTTAACATCTTTCCCGTCTTTCATGGTCCATGGTATCGCTGTAGATTACACGAATGTATATTAGAGTTGGAGCTCAAGATACTTTTGAGTTGCATTTAATATAAGCTGGAGTTGGAAATGAAAAGGACTCAGGTGACTGGGTAGCCTTGCTAAGTGTTGCCTGACCTGCACTATTAGATGAGGAGTGCCAGAAGGAAGGAGTGGAGTATGTCCCTGCCTGCTTGCGACAGAAGAAGCAGCGGGCGCAGCGCTCTGATGACCACGTGAACGGGAGCAGGCAGACTCACAGAAAAGAGGAATTCTGGGAGCCAAAGTCCAGTGATGAGGATGGAGAAGAGACTGATGACAGCATGAGCGACCTGTACCCACGTGAGTAAGAATGTTGGTATCATCTGTGTCCTAAAGGGAGTTTGGTGGCAAATTTTCTCCTGGCTTCTTTGTACTGTTCCCTGGTGCTTATGTGTTGGAGGGATGTGACTTCCATCCAGTTGGAGGTTCTTGGGTTTTGGAAAAGCTTACCACTGCCAAATAAGAAATAGCAGTTATCACTAAGCAATAACCACAGCTGGATCACATAAGGTGTGAGGGGAGGGATACCAGATCCACTGGGATTTGCTGCTTTCGTATCTCTGCTTTCCTTGTTTCTTAGTGAGTCCTCCAGTCTGACAGAAGTTGGTCAGGCTGTTCTCCTGACTTAACCTGAAGGTGTTGCCTTGCTGCAGGAGAGAGAGGTGACACCACAGAACCCCTGGTGCTGAATCGTTCCTGGAACAGGGCTAGTGAGTGCACCAGGCACGTTTCTAATAAAACACCAGCGTATTTATTTCCCAGGTGTTTCAGTAGTGACACATGTCTGCTTGGAGACTGGAAGCAGCTTGGCAAATCACCTTTAAGATGCCCTCAAAGTAAAGTTAGGGGGAGGCAGAGCCTGTGTGCATAGGGAACCGATTCTGAGCTCAATCTTTGTATTTTAGCTGCACTCTTTGCAGAAAAAAGTCTGGCAGCTCCACAAACCGCAAAGGAGAGCGATGATTTTGCAACAGACAGCGAGGACGAGGGGGCCAAGCAGAATGGTGACATGAATGGAGAGGACGGTGGAAGAACAGATGTCAGCAGAGCAGTTGGCAGCAAAAGGGGAAAGGTGGGAATCAGGCTGCCGCGTGCAGCAGCAGGGAGTGTGGAACCGAGATCCCATCCTGTAGGTGTTTGTCTGATCTATTCCTGTCTGAGAACCAGCAGAACGTGCAAAGTTGTTCAGAATAGACCTTCCCCATGTGCCAGCCACTGACTCGCATGCTGAGGTGTGAACGACTACCAGTAAATGTTTATCCTGCCGGCAGTAACTAGGACTGTTCTGCCTGTATAAATAGCTCATCTTTGCTGGCATCCTGCTGCACACTCTTGCACAGGAAGAGTGAA
>NW_010308043.1:0-14393 GCF_000700745.2 Antrostomus carolinensis | reverse complement strand
GTGAAACCCTCTGGAAGTCACAGGGTCCTTTTTTGAGGAGCTGGCCAGGTCCTGCCTTACAGGACATACCCTGATCCTTCTCCATTTGGGAAGCAGGCAGATGTTACATACATAAAGTTGGATAAACTTTTTATCTTGCTAAGGCAGCCCCTGAGGGAGGGGTTGGATCCTTTATAACCGTATCAAACTGGAAAGTGAATGCTGGATCAAGTTGAGGTTCATTTTTACAGGGAGACTGTCACTGTTTGTACCTAATGAAACCACATGCCTGCCAGAGAAGGGAATGCTAACTTGCAGGACAGGGCAAGCAGATGTCCTTGCTGGCTCTGTGAGCAGGGCTGTGCTTGTTCTGTCTCTGGTAAAGGAGACCACACTCAGTCTCTTTAACCTGCCTTGGGCAGGGCTGGATTTGGGTTTTGGAAAAAGCTGATGAACTTTATTTTTCTCTACAGAAACAGTCAGGCCCTTTAAAGAAGAAATTCAAGAGTCATAATCGAAAACCCAAGAACTTCAAGAAAGCAATCAATGGCAAATAAATTTTCTTATAAATACATGGCCTGAAGCTTGTGGTATAACAATTCTAGAGGGTGCACAAGGCTGGCTGAAGTGTTTGCCCATTCCAGTTGACTGTTCCAGCTGGGGAGGGGAACAGTGGGGTGGAATTAAGCTGTATTTTAACAGCCTTGAGCCATCACCCATCACCAAGGGAAGGATGACAACTGCAGTCAAGCACAGGCAGCCCAGTGCTCACACCTCTTTATGGAAAAATAGTTGGGTGAGAAATCACACAAGACCACTAACTAGCATTTCTGGGTAGCCTGGCTGGGGAGTGTCACCAGTCACACACATCAAGTGGATACAAAGATGCCATTGTTTTATTTTGATTGTTTCAAAAAATCAAAACATTTTCAAACACAACTAAGGTACAAAATACAGCATAAAATGAGAATTTATACTTATTTATTTTTTTCCACATAGAAAGCAAAAATATATTCAGAATGAATTCCAGAACACTTTGCAGAGCCAATTGATAGCTGACATCCTGCTTGTGAAAGTTTCTCAGCCCCGGGGAGAGGTCACTGTATTTTTGGGAGATGCACAAATACAGCAGTGTATGTAGGAAACCATAGTCTTCTGCATCAGGACTCACAGTAAGTCTGCATATTGCACTGCCTAGAAATATCTTATAATGCCCTCCACCTAACTGTGCCCCTTTAGTACCAAAATATTTCTGCTGCAAGGGACAGTATCAGTTCCTTTTCTAGGGTGTTTTGTTGGAAAGGGGACTTGATTTTCACAGAGGAAACTGGTCAATATTTCAGACTAGTCTGTCATCCAGCTGCTTAGTTAGGCAGGACATAAAGAAGCTGAGAAAGTTGACTGAAGGGCTACTTGCAGGAGTCATTTCTATAAATCCATTTATAAATACTATGAACATGATCAGTAATTAAGAAGGTATCTGAGAATGGCTGCCTTGATGTAGTCTAAAACCATTCTAGGCCCTGCAGTGAATAAACCAAAACCATCCTGTGCTGCGGATCCCTAACTGAAAGGAACGGTTTGTTTTGCTATGAAGACAGGCACAGTGAACACTTGATGTGAAAACTTCTCTTGCCAAAAACCTGTTTAAAAGAAAATCTCCTACATGACCTGAACTTAAGTGCTGGCTTCCCCTCCCATCTACCCCCACATATCAATTAATTTCCTTCAGCAGCAGCAGCACATCTTACTATTACATAGGCTATTTTCCCCTTAAGATGATGAAATCACTGGTTTAACATTCAACAGTGCTCTTCTATTTGTCAGCAATTCTTTCAGCCTAGTTTTCTCTCCTAATATACAACCGTTAAGCTCAACTGTCCGGGTTAGTGTCCTTACCAGGAGACCCTGGTAAACAGCTCCTGCTGGAGGTGTCCAGCTGAATTAGTCCTTGAACAAACAGTTGAGCAGCTTTCTCAAGGGAGACAACAACAGTGCAAGGAATCAATGTAACGTTAGCAAGTTGGTAGGGCTCATGCTTTCTAGAATTCTTTTATAATCTAGTGAAATAGGTTCACTAGTTGACTAGCAGAGGACAAAATACCTCCTCTGAGCAGCACTAAGCACGTTCATGGCACAGAGGTTGTGGCACTGTGAGAGGTGAGAATAGGGGCTTCCTCTCTCCTCACCATGATCCTGAGGAGTTCCTCTCTCTGAACATGCAAGTTGCATCCCTGGCTGCTGATCCCTGCACAGGCTTTGCACTTGCATTCTTCAGCTATAACCATTTGCATACAGAGCTGAGAACTGGGGCTATGGCAGCACAGAGCTGACTTCTGCGTTTCCTCCCTACACATCTCAGGTGTGGTCTGAGACGGCAGAGACAAGGGGCTGTACGTGAGTTCAGCACCCAGCTCCTCTGCTGTTCAGTCAGCTGGGAATTTTACAGCTGACAAGTGAATCTAAGAAGCAAAGACTACAGATTAGAAGACTGACTGCTCTCATCTTGCATGCAGTGAGTGCAGGGAAAAGGGGAGTTTCTGTAATTCTGAAGACATTTTCACCAATAACCTGCAACTCAGATACAAAGTTGGGGCATATATGCATGGAAGGTGGTTAATAGCAGAAAGGAGCTTTTATCATGGAACCTGCAGCAAAACTTGGCTCCCTTCTTGGGAATTCAGGAGGGGTAAATTTGGGGAAAGAATGCTGAATGAAGAGTTCTTTTGGCACAGAATTTTAACAGAATCTGTCTCTTCAGGAGTATCTTCCCCTTACTTCCTTCTTGAAATCTGATTAGCCATACACAGTTCCTGATTAGCAATACAGGATTCTTCCTTGTTCCCCTCAAGAGCAGATCTGGGACACGTTAGAAAAACCTCTCCCTTTTCCTAGCTAGAGAGGGGTAAAATGACATTCAGAATTTTCTTTTTATTTGGGGGCAGAAAAGACCGCCCCTATTGTTAAACAAAAGGAAATTACAGGTCACTAAGCAGCTAAATAACAAGTGATTTTTTTTGATGCTGCTTTCCACCTTGATAAGCAATGCTATAACCAGCAATGGAACTCCTTATGCACAAGACAGTTTTGACAAGGGTGAGAAAGGGGATCCACTTTTTTAGTTATAGCAAGAACCCAACAGCACACTCAATGATACAGCTGTATCTGCTCACAGTACTTTGAATTTTAAAACATTGCCGACATTAAAGACAGCAACTGTTCTACTGCAACTCACTGAAGCATCAGCAAAATGCAGGTTCCTTGGGTTAGTTCCAAATCTAGGAAGTTAGAATAAGCCTAGGCAACATTCCTTGAAGAAATAGAATTTTATCTATTATATTACTGGTGCCACCGTAAATCAAATTCAAAACATCTGTGCCTTTAATAGGAAGGGGGCATGTACGTGTAAAATGCTGGCAGTTTTTGTTGAATCCATAGAGAATCAGTTCTGGACTTAGTATGTTATGTCCCAAGAAGTGTTGCTATTCCTGTTACCACTCTTTTTTCTTCTCATCCATGGAGACTCCACCAGGGCCCAGTGCAACCACGAGGAGGAGCCCTCCAATTACAGACATGGTCTGGAAGAAATCGTATTTGAGGAAGTCGTGCATGGGCTTGTAGGCTGGGACGGTCCAGAAGGCATTGAAGTAGATGTTGATGCCAAACAGCCAGATGACTAGAGTCAAGGCAGCCAGCTTAGTCTTGAAGCCAATTGCCACCAAGATAATCAGGGCTGTGCCCACAATGTTCTGCAGAATCTGCAAGGAAAAAAAACCCACAAGCTTATATATGGGTCCTAAAATAGATACACAAACACCAGAACAGACCATGGACAAGTTCAGGAGAACAGGTTGTCATGACATAAATGATTAATTAACTTTTCTAAATATTAATTCTACTAAAACGTAGATTTAAATGCTAAGCAGTGAGTAGGTCCTGCAGCCAAGCTGGGAGTTGGTACTATATTCTAGTTCCTTAACTTATGCTTTTATACACAGATACTTACAGAAAAGAAGTTCATATCAAAATGTAGCAGTGTCATGAACATGAGGACCAGCAGCACACGGCCCCCCAGCTGCATGTACTGCTTAGGAGAGCTTTCCCGCATGGTAGGGACACCAGCAAACATGCTCTTCCCCTCTGAGCGTGACTCAGCCAAAAGCAGCAGTAAGCCTCCCCCAAGGGCAAGGTTCCTACAGAAAGACAGAAATGGGGGGAAAACCCCCCCCAGTTTATTACAGTTTGCACTGATCTGTAGATTGAAAGCCTTATCTGACAATTTCAACTCAGTAAGAATCGGCATGCTAGCGAGGAGTGACCCACTCTGCACCTTGCAATGCGTCTGCAGTAGATTTCACAGCTGAAACAGCAGCGTTGTACACAACAATGATCTACACAACCCTGTGTAGACATGTACAGCCTGGCCAAGAAGTCCACCCACAGCTCAGGCACAGTCACTTAGCATCTGTTACAGCCTCTAGTTGTGTTGAAGTTATTCTGTACCTTAGATTTAGCCATACATGCCGAAGTGGTTCAGAGGTTGCTTTGAGAAAACAGAACAGCAGCACTGCTAAAAGGAGTTACACATTTACAGGGTTGTAGTAAGACGAGTACCGCTCCTGTGCTGGCCCCTGCCCTCCCCTCAGAGGAGAGGAGTGAAAAGGTAACAGCCAGCCATCACTCAGGATTTGACAAGAAAGCTCATGTTTAAGAACGCTGCCGTCTACTTAGAGAAGGTGTTCGAGGTTTAAAGTCCCAGAAAGCACTTTAATATCTACATGTTTTAGTTTTCTCAGAAAATGGCTTCAGTCACGCATAAGCCCAGTTGCTATTTTAGGCAATTAGGAAATAATAGCAGCTCACTGATCCAGTCTAGACAATTGTTGTGAGCTCTCAGCAAGGAGGTCAGTAGCAGAAGCACTTAGATCCTAGTGGGTTAGGATTAGTCTTTTCTTTCTACAGCACTAAGCCTGCTGTCTATGGCTTAACACAGACTGTACAGATATATATATATATATATAAGTGCTGTCAACTCTTGTTTAATATAATACCATTCATAAAATCTTTCTAGTAAATACTACATACAAGGATCATTTCCTCTGTCAGTGTGGCAGTGACAGACAACAGTTTTAATTTTGTTTTGTTAAAAACTCAGAAGCAGACATACCTCATCAAGAACTTAAGGTCCCATAGAATGCTGTATGCAATAGTCTAAGCAAAGAAGAAAACAGGTTAAAACACCATATAAATTACACTGAAGTTTTGAATTTATGTTATAATCTCAAGCCTGTACTATCCATAGCAGAAGTCAATTAGAAGTATATTATACTGAAGGAAACAAGGTAGGTTACATCAATGTGGGCCAGTGAGTCAGTGTAAAACAGAGGACAGAAGCCAGAATTTGGCTCGTGCTTTAGCCCCCACAAAAATTCATCAGTTTTAAACAGGAAGGGTACTATTAGCTAGGATCCTTTGTGATGGGGACAGTCCTTTATAAAAGCTGTGTGCTGAAGGCCAAAGCAACTGCAAGTTCCACATTTGGCACATTATTAACATACAGGTGCAAGTTACTTATGCTAAATTGGTCAAGGTCAAGTATTGAATCAACTTCTTCAGCTGACTAATTGCAATTACAGACAAGGATCTATTCGGCACATCAGAAACAGCAAAATAGTTCAATGCCACTGAGGACTGGCACTAGGCCAAGGTGGAAAAAAATTCCAGGGTTGCAAGTTGTATTTAAATATGTGTTGGTAGTACTGGGGCTAAGAGAGAAGATTTGAAAGATATGGTTTAGAAGGGTTGAAGACTTAAGCCTCCTACCTGTAATGCTATAATTCCAAACAGTCCAAAGCAGGCATATTGCACAAAGTTCCTACTCAGCACCAGGATACAGCCACCTGAGTTGGGGAAATTGAACACAGTTACACTTCTGGCTTGCATAGGAAAAGATGCTGCGGGAATGCTAACTTGTTTTGAACTGAGCAGACTCCAATTTCTTTCAACTGTGCCATGGAGAACATCAGGCAGGAAATTTTAAGGGCACACTGGCACAAATCAGTTTGAGAACCAAGAATTTTCAGTGCATTTTAAAATATTATACAATTCCAGAAGTATCTTTTATTCTACAAAGGGTAAGCACGTGCTAAATGCAGTCCCAACATATGGAGTACTGTAGAGCAGCTATCAGTGTTAAGGCATTAAAAGAAGTTAAACAGAAATTCAACTCACCGTGGATTTTTCTTTTTTTAAATGAGGTAACTGTTAGGACAGATGTACTGCTTTTGTTTTATACCCCTCCTCAAGTCTTCTGTCAAAAAGCACTGACAGCCTTTGCCACTTTGACATGAGGACTAGTAACTAAACTAAATTAAGCTGACTCTCTACACAAAAATATGAGGGTAAAAAAAACCCAGACACAAGACAAGAAATTGGCAGAGCAATCAAGAACAGTAGATCAAGGACATAACAAACAGAAAAGCATTTTACTTCTCTCAGTTTCTGATACTCTAAGTCCACCTAGCACACACAGAGAAGTTTTGCTTCTGGGATTATTTTGATTCCTGGACTTTGAAAGTCTGACATAAGCATCTCTCTCAGGCTTAAGTGTACCAACTGCAGATTAAGATTTTGCCATTGAGATTAATACCCATAAAAACAGCAGGCTGAGAAAGTCTTAACACTGCCCTGTTCAAGAAAACATGAGTATTTCATTTAGAGAATTCAGGGAGTGTGGTATGTGTTTATAGATGCACGTACAGAATTGAAAGCAGATGGTCCTAATGGATTCTTGGCATCTTTGACTCAGAGGTAGTACGCCACAAGAAATTCTCTAATACTACTTCCAGGAAAGGCTGAAGCAGGTCAATTAAGAGTTCTTTTCATTCAGCCCATGAAGTACCATCAGTTCTAAGCTGTCAATGACTATTAAGAAATCAGTGAGGCACCTCGTGCTTACACGATTCACAGTGCTTACATGAGCCAGGGCGGCAGACACACCGGAGTGCTCTGGCAACCGCCTGAACAGCCTTAGAGCCACTTACTGAGCTGTCCGAAGAGATTTATGAACACAAAGATGGAGGCCAGGAAATAGCCACAGTTCCACGTGCCATCAATGTAATCCCTCTGTTCACTCCACTGGAACCACATGCGGATGCCATCCTCCAGGAAGGTGCTGATCAGGCAGAGGCGGGCCACGTGAGGGAGGTACTGCTTCGTCACCCTCAGGAACTGCATGGGCAGAGACAGATGTTAGCAGGGAAGGAAGGAAGGAAGGAAGGAAGGCAAGGGGATATTCAAGGCATAACAGATCCACGTACTCTGCAGACTCAGGCCATATGTACAGAGTCATCAACATCTAGAGAGAAACACATACTTACGACTCGGATTTAATAAAAATTCTTCTCCACTCCAGTTTGAGAACACTTGGGAGCACTGGGGAAACTTGTTGTCATGCTCCACCCAAAGAGCATTTTGGACAAGGACTTGGAGAAAAGCAAAATCCAGCAGCACCTTTCCACGTTACAAGAACTGCGTTTTGATGGAGCTCTTGCGAGATGAAGGCTGACCTTGGTTTTCGTTTGTCTATCTCAGGGTTTCATGTTACAGCTCAGCTATCAGATGGCCAGGAGCTGAAAGGGCAATCCTACTCCCACTCACATGCTCAGGCACTCAACACCCTGTACAAACTGATTCAGGGAGTCAGGCTGACAGAAGACTAATTCTGTGCAAATTAAAAACATTAATAAGCTTTCTGCCAAGCTAGTTCCCTTTAACAGCTCAGAAAAGCAACAGTGCAAAGCATGTGTACTTGTGTAGCAGCAGCAGCTATTACCTCAGCGTAGCTGGTGTGTGAAATTGCACTCTGTATGCTCCACGCAAGTACACACAGTTTCTACCTCCATTAAAAATAACATCCTCTGCAGAAAGAAAATAGGCACTTGTATATACAACTTAGTAGTGCAGTAGTAAAAAGGAAATTATATCATCATGCAACAGATGCTGAGCCTTAGTTCTTGGGAATGCAAAACGTATCTAGTCCCACATATCCCTTCATCCTGCAAGCTCACTGGTTAGTTTGCTCTACAATTACAATAATTATAAAGGAACAAATACAGAATTGCCAAACAGGATCTAGACTAGCATGTTTTATAGGACTGTGAGGTGTGCAGGAAAACTCACTGCCTCTGGATTATGACAAGTGCTTAACTGTCACCCAGCTTCCTAAACAGCACTGGTTATTACTTAATGGAGACTTCTACTAGGGTTTGTATTGTCACTCTGAATGCAAGCTAGTACCTGGCTGGCCCACTGCCTGCACCATTCAGCACAGCCAGATCACTAGGACACATTTGGAGTCAGCGTATGCTCCTGTTTGAGTAAGTGCAATGTAGTAAGTTTTAGATTAAGTTTACATTTGTTTCTAACTACAAGATTATCCAGCAGGTTTCTACCTTCAGATAACAGGAGCTTTTGGACAGGTTGAGACTTGTGAAAGTAAATGCCCCATGCCACGAGCCTTCATGCAGAACTGCCAGACTGCTGAAATTCCTGCGTTAGAACTAGGAGGAGAAGCCATTCAACAAAACCCCATTATCCCACACAAAGTCTGATGTGTTGTAAGGCACATTGATTCATACAGTTTATGCAATATTAGAGTACTTCCAAGCATGAAATGGGGTGAGGGAATCCACATGTGTATAGGTATCTTCCAGACAGCATTTAACTATATTCTAAAAAACGGACAGAAAAGGCACACAAACATTTTCTTTCATAATTCAGTATTTACATTTGTCCTAAATTAAACTATCACAACATTGACTTCAGGTTAGAAAATACAGCTGAGTAGTTCCTTTCTGGGCAGCATCTTTCTTTTTAAGTTCTGGCAGCGTTGCATGCTTTCAGTATATAGGGGAGTGTGGAGAAAGGAGACTAAATCCATTCCTAAAGTTTATTCTCGCCACAATAATTAGTAAATACTAAAGACTGTTCTAAATCCTATGCAAATGACAAGCCTTACTGTATAACTGAAGATTACCACAAGAAAAAACCCTGCAAACACGCTTAACAGTTAATTAAACAGTTAATATTGGAACGAACTACACTAGTTGTACTGCACGCATCCAGAGTCTAAGGGTCAAGACTAAAGTTAATCAAGTGCATTTTAAGTGCAGCTGTACTCTGACTCAGGGCTGCCACTTCAGGCTTTTTTAAGCCATGTTAACAGTTGGATGAATGAGTCAGAAGAAAATTTGTGATCTTTGTCACTGAATGAGACACACATCTTGCTTTACAGCTCTCTTCTCTCTCAGATTTCACTGTGCATTTGGGCAAACTGGCTGAGGAATACCAAGAATAAAGTTGTTTTGGAAATAGTACAAACCTAGAAGTGGTTTGTAAAGTAAGTCTTCCTTGTCAAGATGCACAACAGTCAACTTTGGTCTAGAAGGAAATGAAAGAGGACAAGTGCTGGGCATCTGTAGGAAAAGGAAAAAACACTTCTGTGGAAAAGCTGAAAAAAGCAGCAAATATTAAAGAGGGAATCTGCCTCCAGGCCTCATCTTTGTTGCTTCTGAAGTGGGTCATGGGAGCTGATCTCATCTTCCCCTTCCCTGAAATCAAACAACTGCCAACAGCCCCGGTGAGGATGCCAAGGCAGCATTGAACATTTACCTGTTCTTGTGGCACACAGAGGGAATTTAACACTACCTATTAAAGGACAAGTCAGAAAGACTGAAGCCTAAGACAGCTGCCTTGCTAAGCAACCTTATCACAACACACATCATCTTTGGACATCCATAACTCATAAAGCTGCATCTACCGAGCTACACACAAGGTGAAACCCCTGAACACAACAAGCTGAAAGTAAATAACCTTCAGAAACAGACTGTATGAACAAAAATCCAAGCCAAAAGAACAACTTTTGGAGATCATGAGAGAAAGGAAGGGAACAATTGCACAGTAGCTACAACAGCAGAATGTAACACACATCGAGTGATTTTACAATTAGAAGATTCAGGTATAAATTACCTGAGAAATTTAACTGAGGACAAAGTAACTTAAAAGAAACAGGAAATCTCTAGAAGTAGGATGGAACTAATAGTACCAGACACTGGTTTTGTCCCTGCACATCACCACCACCATGTGGCTTAAACGCTGCACCCTGAGACCACTTCCGACTTCCTTTGTGATTCACACAGATAAAAGCAGCACATAAAGGAAACTTGGCAGCTGCAGTTAAACATATCCAACTATGACATGAGACTTGAAATGTGCACTTCACTAAGCACAGTCCATATGAGCCAAAACAAAACTGTTGAGATTGAGCAAGGTGGCAGTGTTAAACTCATGACATCAAGTAATCAGATGGCTTATTCTGCTACAGGCTTTGCATCAACTGTTCTTAGCACATACTGCCTCCTTGCAAGAGGCAAAACATCTTGAGAAAAGACAACAAAATGCTGAAGTAAAACTATTTAAAAAGAAGAACAGCTGGTTCTGTGTTGGCAGCCAAGTCATTAACATACACCAGAGGGGCTTTGTGTTGCCACTTCCCCCTCTAATGGGATTAGAAAGTCAAACATAGATTTAAATGCTCCTCTTAGTTTAACAAGCAAATATGCACAAGAGGATCCAGGGATCCCTAAATCAAACCTCTGCTCAAACCCCATTTTTCTAAAGGAAGTTTGAAATACTCAAACCCATAAAGAGGTTTGCTCAAAGGGACATAATAAAGTGATTCTATTTTTACTCTTACCACGCTTTCTAGACTATCTTGCCTCCAACAGTCTCAAATTTGTTACAAACCCAGTCCATTTTGTTAGAAGTGTACATACTATAGCATAATTATAGGTATTTTAAGACCAAGACACAGCCAGGAGTTGGGAATTTTTACTGTCACCTAAGTATATTCTGTGCAAACACAGAACCGTTTTCTGTGCACGTACACGTGTGTGTTCTTGGATCAGGGAAGTTACAATCATGGTGATGAAGAGCAGCCTGCTAACTTGTGCAGAAATCTCCCCTGTGGGCTGCACAGCATTATTAGTGTAGAGCTCCTGATAAAGGCATATTCCAAACATCTAGCTTGTATTCACTGAAGGGATTGCTTTGTTCTGGGAGGACAGAGACCTCTAGCAGCCTGGGACACCAGTGGTCTTTTCTAGAATAGGATGCTCAATCCTCTGGCAGAGAGAAAAAGCACTTCCCTTCACCAACCTGTATATATCCACTTAAGGAGATCCCATCTAATAATCACAAGGATGGTAACAGCCATCACATTGGGTTAATCAGTATCTACAAGTTATTTGTGAAAACTGGGAACAGCGGTTTTCCCACTTATTTCTAAAGGCCAGAAGAGAGCTCTGACCCACTAGAACATGGCCAGCAGTCCTAATCACATTTTTAATTGCAGGGAAGTTTCTCATGACAATGCTTTTCACTCCTGAAGTATGCTTTATACCAATTCCCTTTTCCAAAAGGCTATTTATTAATCAAAGCTTTAAAATGGGGTTTATTTATTAGTCATGTATTGTATTTTGCTCTCTCTTCATGAGAAGATTCTTTCCCAGCCTCACCAGAAGAGGCTATTTGGCTTATAAAGATAAAGGATCAGTGTACTGACATAACTATGTTACCAAGAGTTTCCAAATTCAGTTTGTTAATATAAAACACAAAAAAAGTTCAGACTAACTATTAAATGTTTTCTTCTCCCTTCTGTTTTCTACAAAACAGGACACGGAGATGTTAGAATTAGCTGAACAACGTGCACCAGCATTTATGTTGGAAAATTAAATAAAACCCCCAGAGTCTGGTTCTCCCTGAGTCCCTTCACTGCAGTACAATGACTCAATAGTCTCCTTGCATTTTTGTCCATGATTTTTTTATTTATTTTTTTTTTTAGAACAGCAGAAATACCAGGCACCCACATTCCTAAAGATTATTACAAACACCAGAAAAGTTGCTTGAGATCTGCTCCCTCTTATGGGGATTACAGAGGAGAGACAACCAGTCCTATAACCCTGAAGAATCAGTGCAGGCCCCAGATACAGCTATTTTCAGTACAATAATGTCAGCACTGCACAGTGACTGCACTGAAGGGCTTAGCATGCAATAATTTAACAAGACTCACTAAAAAAGGGCTTAAATTCTGCATATGTAAATGATTTAATTAACATCGGTTTGGTGTTACAGGACTGAAAAACAAATCAACCCATAAAGCCTGTAGTTGGGCATTGTTCTGAACCAAGATCCTGATTTTTTTGCACAGTGTATCACCTAGATTTTAAGAACTCTTAATAGCTTTTCCCACCCTCTCCAACAAGTTGCTTTCTCTGAAATCAAGGGGATCACCCCCCAACACTCACCAACTACTTGCCTCCTCCACTGCAGTCCTTGGAAACCGCCAACAGTGCGGAGAGCAGAACAGCTCACCAGCCATTCTGGGCACCTGCAAGCTACAAGCACAGGCTAAACTCATGGCCAGTGCTCATCACAAGTGATCCCACCACCAGCACTGACCTAAACAATGAGGTCACAGAACGAACAGGAAAAATAAACTCAATTTTTGTTCCTGACAGTTCAGCTCTCCAGTCCAGTCCAGTGACAGAAAAGTGCTAGTGTGAGTGAAAAGGGGAACACAGCCTTCAGAAAAGGCAGGACAAGCCATTTCACTGATAGCTGGCTGTCAGGCAAGCTCAGCTGCCTTTTAAGACCCCACCTTCAGTGCACCAGTTCACCTCTGGATTAGAGCCAATTTTTCCAAGTATCTCTGCATCTAATGCATAACCTGCTAATTCAAAGGGAAATTCCAGTATCTGACAGAAGTTAAGCTTTAGTGATTGAATTTAAGGAACAGATTATTCTTGCTTTGGTAAGAGACATTCAGGATTTACTGATAAGCCATGGAAATAGCTGTAACATTTTCACACAGAGCTTTTATGCTACAGAAATTAAGACTCATTAGGTCTTGAACACTAGTACAGTGAGTGGAGAAAGCAAAGTTATCACTGAGAGAATGCATTCAGCTCCCAGAACAGCCGTTGTCCAGTTTCACCACTGCCACCACCATCAAGGGGAGTTTCAACATCATTTCAGTCCAAATGTTCCAAGTATTTTTTTTTTTTATCCAAGGTGAACTAACAGTTTCTGTAGTGCCAAGTGTTAACTCTGCAATATATACCAAAGGTTATCACTTGGTAAATCTCTCCACTCCTACACTGGGGGGATACTGAGGTTTAGCAGCACACACAGTACTGAAAGTATCTGAGTAAGCCATGAGGCAGCTATTTGGGAGACAGTTACTTGGAAAGCCATAAAAATTGTTTTGCAATCCAATGGGTAAGCATATGCTAACAACCCAAATTCTGCAGATAAAGGAAAGACTCATCTTTAAATAGAATGTGGCTAAGCACAAATAAAGATGTGCCATGTAAAACTCACTTCAGGAGGAAGCAAACTGCATTTTAGCTGGACAAAAGAGCTTTCAGTAGTATGAAAAAAGGGATGTTAAAGACACCTAGAAATAGTCACACAGGAATAAACAGAGAGACGTTATAAAAAGATCAGGACAAGCGTTGTAAACTTTGGGAAGCGATTTGAACACTATAGTGATAGTTTACTTTCTCCTCCAAAAGGAGTGTGAGGACAAGGTAAACAGAGGATGACTAAGATGATCCAGACACCCCTTAAACTGAATACTCCACACACCATAAGAAGCTCTGTCTCTAAAACGAGTCTTTCATCTGGGGGTTGGGAAGAAGTGCAGAACAGGTTCTCCCAGTGAAACTCAGTTAAAAGGCACAGAGACAGCACGGCCCCCTCAGAGCTGTGACGTGTTGCCATGCACCACACAACTCACTGCTTCAGTAGTCAGAGTTGTAGAACCAGGCAGAAACAGATTTGCCAGAGAGCCTGTTAAATGTGATTAGATGCTGCCTCTTATTTTCGATTAGATGAATCACTATGACAGCAAAGATCTTTCTAACACCATCACCAGTGGATCACCTACTTACACTCAAAATATTCCTGCTCTCACATATCGTAAGAGATCACAAGCTTCTGTTTAACAGAGAAACCTGTATGGACCTCCACTGAATTAAATGTAAAAGAGATTACAAGACAATATTAGCTTGCTTGCTTTGCTTTTGCCCCAATTCTCAGTACATTACTATGGTGCTGACAAGCCTTTTCCAGTTGGGGTTTCCAGACACTGGTCAGGGTTCAGATTTCTGGTTTCCTGTCACTATCACCCACCCCAGTTCCCCACACTCCATATGCCCTATTTACCAGCCTGGGCGGCTTGCAAGAAGGCGAGAGCAGCTCGACCTCTTACCCTCTCTCCTTCCATTTGGTCGCTCCCAGGGAGAAGCTGAATTCCCAAGAACTCGCCTGTTCCGCTGGACGAGCAGCCGCAG
>NW_010308042.1:0-1732 GCF_000700745.2 Antrostomus carolinensis | reverse complement strand
CCTGGTGCCTGGTGTTATTCCTCCCCAGGTGTAGGACAGTACACTTGCCCTTACTGAATTTAAGCAGAGACGAAGGCTGTGGACTGAGTATGCCCAGTATGTCCCTACACACACCTATATATCCAAACAGTTGGTTGTGTACATACGTGTCTGGCCTCTGCGTGGCTTCTTCTGCATCCCTGGGTGCAGAGCAGATGTCCTGGGCCTGCTACCTCACACACACCTGCCTGGGAGAGCTGAGCTCCCGCAGGAACTGGGCGAGACGCGCTGCAGGTGGAGGAAGCCGCAGCCGCGCAGCCTCACCAGGAGCCACAGCTTTGCTCCCGCTCTCCCATGGCTGTGCAGCCTTCCAGGCTGCTCCCACCTGCAGAAAAACCTGGTGGGTGAGATGAGCTCAGGGATCGACTGGCCGCTGAGTTGAGTTCACGGCACAGAGCTGAGAGCCCTCAGGTTTGAGTCAGAGGGGACCTGCGCTCGGGTGGAAGCCAGCAGCTTTCCAGCCCTGTAGCATCTCCTCCAGCGTGGGTGCCTGCAGCGGGACACACATGAAGGGGAGCAGCCCTCGGGCTGCCCCAGCCTTCACCAGCTGCCTGGGGCAGGGTCCAGCACGCCCACGGGGTTGTTGATGGGAGTATGGGGGCCCTGCTTTTGGGGGAGAATCAGGGACCAGCAGCTGGGATAGTCACAAAGCCTGTCCCTGCAGATTTCAGTCTCTGAGTCACTGGCTGATGCTGGCTAACAATGCAGAGAGTTATCAAAAAAGCAGTTGTCGAAAGGGATAAGTCTGATTGTTCTTGTCCCTGTCTGCCTAAACCTGTCTGCATACCTTCACGCCATGTTGACACCGTCCCCAAGGCTTGGAAAGGTTCCACTTCCCCAAAGTCAGCAGTTCAGAGGGCCGCTTTGAGGAGTCCCAGCCTCCACTCAGCATGCAGGAGGATGCCAGGGGACCAGCCGTCACTGCTGCTGGCCACGTCCCCTGGGAAGACGGGATCTCTGTGTCCACTCCCCTCTGGAGAAGCCCAGCTCTCTCCATCCTAGGGCTCCCCATCTCAGCTCCTCACAAAGGGGCCTAAAACTTGGAGAGGTGGATCACCCCCTTCCTCACCCCTAGGGAAAAGCTGATCAGGAATTTTCTGGCACTGTAATTTTCCTAAAGGAAAATCCACTTGTGCCTAGCCGTGCTTCTCAGCTCTGTGACCTTTAAGACTGACTGTCTGCTGGGAAAGCAGGAAACAAAACAGATTTGTTTGGTTCAGTTTGATCCGACTTGAAATATTTTTGGTTGTGGTCCTGATCCAAAGTGTTTCATCTCAGATCAGTTCCACATTAATCTGTAATTCCCTGGCAGGCTGTGCTGCCAGCAGCACTGTAGCTGGGATGCTGCTCCCTCCTGGGGCCCCGCTCCTACACCGGGGTGGATCTCTGGATGCTCCCACCAGCCCTGGCCAGGTGTGACATGAGGGTCACACGCAGCTCCACAGCAGCGATTTCCAGAGGTTGTGGGTCCCCAGCTGTGAGCACAGGTCTGTGACAGCCTCCCTCACTGCTGTCCCCGGGCAGTTCAGTGCCCGCATCTGCGTACTGGCTGAGAACTTGGCCTATAAAGCATCAGATGGGGCTCCACAGCTCAGCAGGAGGCTCCTCTGAAGCGGCTCCTCACTGTCTTACCTGCAACTTTTGTTTGCTTCTCTCTGCTCTGGGACTGTCCCGTTTCTTTCCAGCACTTGCT
>NW_010308041.1:0-34376 GCF_000700745.2 Antrostomus carolinensis | reverse complement strand
CAGATGAGGCTGCACCAGTGCGGAGCAGAGCAAGACGATCACCTCCCTTGCCCAGCTCGCAGTGCTGTGCTTGATGCACCCCAGGACACGGTTGGCCCTCTTGGCTGCCAGGGCACACTGCTGGCTCATGTTCAACCTGCCATCAACCAGAACCCCCAGGTCCCTCTCTGCAGGCCTGCTCTCCTTCCCCAGGCTGTGTGTGTGCCCAGGGTTGCTGTGTTCCAGGTGCAAAATCCGGCACTTGCCCTTTTAAAAATTCATACGGTTGGTGATTGCCCAGGTCTCTAATTTATCTAGATCTCTCTGCAGGGCCTCTCTGCCCTTGAAAGTGTCCACAGCTCCTTCCAATTTTAGACTTTCATGGGCTAGTATCTCCCTACAAAAAGGGTGTGTGTGTGTGTGTTTTCATCTTGAAAAAAAAGTAGAAATACAATAGAAATCACAAAGTCTATGAGAAGACATGGTGATCAAATCTGTTCCCAATGGCCGGAAAAAGGCAAACACCATACCCATTTCACAAAGGGCAAAGAAGATGCTGGGAACTGCAGGCCAGTAATCTTCACTCCAGTGTCAGGGATCATTATGGAACAAGTTTTCTGGAAGCCATTTTAAGTCATGTGAAGGACAAGAAGGTGATAATGAACAACTAGCACAGATTTACCAAAAGTAAATCATGCTGAACCACCCAATTGATTTCTACTGACAATAATGGTGGCTCTGCAAACAGCACGGCAAGAGCAGTGGATGTGATTAACCTTGACTTTAGCCAAGCCTTCAACACGGTCTCCCCATAGTGTCCCTATAGTCAAACTGGAGATAAAGTCTGGATGGGTAGAATACAAGGTAGGTGACAAAATGGGTGGACTGCTAGACTCAAAATGTAGTAGTCAGTTCAATCACTGTGTGTTGTGCCCCATCCTAGAACAATACAGACACTGACAACTGGAGCAAGTCCAGCACATGGTCATTGAGATGGCTGGACACCTAGAACAGATGTCACAGAAGAAAGACAGAGCACTTGAACTTGTTTAGACTGAAGAGAAGGTGGCAAACTGCTGTCTTCAACTACCAAAAAGAGGTTTACAGATGACACAGTCAGACTCTCCTCTCAGGGCCAAGAGGCACCCCTGTTGGAGCGGGGAACAAAATTTGGTGCGGTAAGGCCCTAAGCAACTTTACCTAACTCTGCAAACTACTTCTAGCAAGTGGTGGACAAGAGGAGTTCCAGAAGTCCTTAACATCCTAAGCCCTTCTATGACTCTAAGCAGCATCACAATACCATAGTGTTGGTGGTGGACCAAATTAGAAGGAAGCTAGGAACAGGATGCATGTCTTGTTCCTTAATATGAAATGAACGTCCGAAGATGTTTTCAATGCTAAATTAGAAAATTTAACAGTCTTTGTCAAATGGTTACTAATTGACTTCAACGAATTAGTCCAGCAGCATGCCCAAGAGCCAAACACTGATCGACAATCAACTAACCTCCAGCACTCTGTGAGATGAGAACTCCACAAACTGTAATTTCACACACACACACAGTTTCAACTAACAGGTATTAACTATTGCATGGGGTGGGGGGGGAAGGAAAACCTCATGAGAAATTTAAAATTATGAAGAACCAATTTAGAGACTGAAAGAAAGATCATCTCTTCCCCTTACCAAAAAACACATGCCCAGTAGATGTATGAACCAAATGAAAGACTGATGAAAAGACTAATTTCCTCAGTTCCAACATGTCCTCTTCCAAAGATTACTTAGAGAATGTTTTTCAAGACAGAAAATTATCACTTGAAATTCCTTCAGAATTTCTATTTCTAAAAAAATTAAAACTCAATATCTTTAAAAAGAATAAAAGCCTGACACAGAGCATTTTTCTGCTCATTATAAAGAACAAAATTGCTGCTGAAATTGAGTGGATATTAAGGCAGAAAAAATGACTGGTATCTTTAATATTAAAGATGTTAATGAAGGACTTTGTTAATAAAAATCTGAAGCTAGTAAAAATGGAATATATGGAGTATGAAAACAAACTTCAAGCCTGAATTCTTAGAAGGCCTGTCAAGAGGCTTTCAGATTTGGGAAGAAAAAAAGTGAAAAGTGCTAGGCAGTCAGGAAAATGAAGCAGCTTTGTGTCAAGTAAAACACTTTAGGTTTGTTTCTTTGAAGTACTCTGCATTTTCCTTTAGAATTATCAGAGTATTGCCATTTAATTAGGTATGTTAGGATATTTTATTATTTCAAGGCTTACCTTAAGATAGCCTCCGGATGACACAAGCATTTTAGTATCAGGAGAAAATGAGAGGTCTGTTACCCAACCACCATGTGTTAGTTCTCCTTCGTCTACAGTCACTGGGGAGCAGAAGTGAAGTAATGCACCTGTTAAAACGTCCCAAATCTAAAAGAAAGAGAAGATTATGTATATCTCCAATAAGGAAAGCTGAAATGTATTTTTCTATATTAGAGAAAAAAACCCTTGTAAACAAGCATTCTAATTGAAGTAATAGAATAACCCAGAAAATGAATTATCCTCTTAGAATTATATAATGTATGGAGGATTTAATCACACATGCAATTCACAGTAGAATTATTAGTAAATCACATGAATCAGTTTCTCAGCATTCATGGAACAGAAATCTATCAATGTGGCTACAAACTACTGTCTCATGTGGCAAACTTTGTTCTTTTCAGCTCCTCGATGTTCGCCACAATGCTAATGAATTAAACATGCAAAACACAAACTATAAGAACTCTTGTGTCTGTGAAATAACTATCAGTTGAACTACAAAATAAACAGCAAGGTTAAAGCAGTACCCTTATTTCTCCTTTGTCATCTCCAGTGGCCAATAATTTGTTATTAGGAGAGAAAGTACAGCACCGCACACAGGCTTCATGATCTTTAAGTTCATGAAGAACAGATGAACTTTCAAAGCTCCATATCTAAATGGAAAACATTACAGAAAAGTGAAAATTTTAAGTTCAAAAACAATTATGACTTCTTTCTAAAAAGATATTAGTATTCAAAAGTACATAAGACTTTTTGTATATGTGCATGTACGTGTGTGTATGTATTATACTGTAGCCTGTTTTTATTATCTGAAACACACAAGAATGCATTTCCTACAAATTACTGAACCAACTCTGAGTATATTTTTTCCCTTGGAATATACTCTTTAATGAAACCGATTAATTTATAAAAAAGTTTAAAGCTCTTCACAGAAAAAGGATTAATCAATCAATTTAAAGCTGTATTTTAAAAATCTAATGGGGCAGCTCCAGAATATTAAACAGTTCATTTCTTTTTGCACCTTGCTTCTGAACAGGAATACCAGAAACTGGACAGTACTTTCACTGGAAGTTCCAGAAATTTTTCTTAAGTTAGTTTTCCAAATTAAGAAAGTTAGGCTATTAGCAAATCAATACAGAGAACTAAACAAGGTGTTCTGCACAAACTTGTGCATTAAACATGCATTTTATTTGTACAGAAGTTACCAGGACAACCTCAAGTTATATCCAAGATCAGCTGTGAATGACTGTAACAGCTTTAGAAACATGTGCACAGATACAGTAAATTTAATACCAGAAATACAACAAGATAACTTAAATAATCACTAGTTACCTCATCATAAAAAAATATAGCACACACTTAAGGACAAACAAGGCATGTTTTTTTATCTTTGTACAGAAAATAACTAACCTTTGCAGTTTTGTCAGCAGAAGTAGATGAAAATTTACTACCATCAGGTGAAACAGCACAGGAAAGAACAGCACCTCCATGGCAAGCAAAATCTTTTTCTGTGTTTCCAGTAGTGATATTCCAAACCTACCAAATACACAGGAAAAACAGGTTACTTTTGTAACACTGTAAAAAGTTTAAAAAAACCTGCATCTTACACAATAATACACAGGAGACAAAACTCAGCTACATGGTTCTAATATGGCCAACATTTTGCTTTACTTCCTGGTATAGTTAAAATAAAAAGCATAAATCTTACTAGAAATAGAAAATGCAAAATTGTGCCTTAAAAGTCAGCTTACACTTTAGGTTCAATTCAATAAAATGTGTGTCAACACAAAGTGCAGGAAATACCAAATGTTAGAAGAGACATTAAAATGTATTTTATGCAATTTGTCAATACACAGCATTTTATTTACCTTAACAGTTCCACCAAATGACCAAGAAAGTAGTTTTGAATTTTCCAGAAGTCTAAAATCCTTGATTGCTTCCTTGTGTCCTCTTAGAAACACACATTCACTCGACTGCCAATTCCATACCTAATCGTAAAGATGTAATACTTTAAAAAATAAAAATGAATGGCAAATATATGTTAAGAAGAATGAACTAACTGATTGATTTTTATGTCACAGGAATAATAAAAAGTTCTTATGGAGGTAGCAACTAATAAAAAGGTTAGATATTTAAGATATCCATTGTAAGAATGCTGAAGATTTGAGGATGCCATAGTATTTAATATTCAATCTGTGTAAGAGTTCCCTACAATACACACACAATATGATTTTCAAAGTGAATTTGATGCTTAAAATTCTCTAGTAATTTAAAAAGAAATAGCAAAACAATAATTTTCTAGGCATCCCAGAAGTTTTGGGTTTAAACCTTTGATTATTGCAACAAGTAGACTTCTTTCATCTGGCAGACCTAATATTTTCCATACTTGCATTAACTTTCTTTTATATGTTTAAAGCATATTTTTAATCAAATCCCATTCTGTTTTGCATTTATAATAAAATGACACTTCTATTTTTAATTCAACTATTCACAGAAAACTGAAGAAATATAATTTTATTTTACAGAAGCTATTAAGCATCGATTTAAATGACAATGATTTAATAGTTTTCAAATTAATAGGTTTTCTGCATCAAAGAAAGAACAGAAAGCAGAGGTAAGTTCAGACGAGAATGCGGGAAGCTTAGCCGAGGCACTGTCCACTAGAGGGAGCTGAGGACCCAGGAGAAAAGCTTCCCACGTTAGACCTGAAAGAAGGATCCAAAAGCTGATGAACTGGCGAGCGATTTGTACTGCTGAATTGACCACAGTGATGGCACTCAAGCTACCTTCAGATGGAAACAAACACGGAAGGGGGATGCTGCATAAGTTACACGTTTATCAGCAAGTAGGTAGAACACTGAAACTGGAACAGATTTGGTGAGCAAAACCATGCTGAGGACCGGCACTCAGATGTGGTTTGGATGTTTTACTTCAAAGCAGCTTGAGGTTGGTTGTGTGGGCTGAATGCTTATCAGTTGCTGGATCATGTGCTCTCACTTAGGAATCCTGTCAGGACTCCTGCAACTGCTCTGCAGTGCAAACTAAAGCACAGTAACCATAAACGACCAGGACAAGCACTTCAAAAGTGCATCCCTGAGGAGAGCTAAAACGCTACTACAGATACATCAGAATGCTTCTCTGGAGTCAATCTATCATGCTGAGAGGTAGAATTTGTTAATTTGAGTTTACATTACATCAGCCATTCTATTTCTAGCTAATATCTGTATTCAGCACTGTATTGGACTAGGTGGACACACCAGCCCACTCAGAGACAGGTCTTTTTACCTCCTTCCTTTAGACAGCATAAGCAAGCCCACTGACAGACCTACCATATACAACCAGTTCTGGGTCCCATCCCAAACCTTTCACTGACACAGTCAGAACTGTTGAGTTATCTTGTTTGAAAACTAATGTTCCTTTCACCCACCTTAAAGAAGCTGGTGCCTTTCTATCATCCACAGCATTAAAAATAGAAATTGTGTAATATCCATTATCACTGTTTCTACAGACCTTTGCCCCAAGAAGGAGCAATACAGAATACAGTAGTAATTAACTGAGTTTATATTATCTATACTATAAAAGATCTTTTTAAATAAATTGTAAGTTACAGCATAATCTTTTAAAATATCTTCCACACCTGTATAACTGAATCATGAGCACTTGAAATGAGAGTCTGACAATCAGAGGTGAATCGACAATGCTGCACGGATGTCCTGTAGGCCTCCCGGGACTTCAGAACTTTCCCATCCAACAACTGTAATACCTTTACAATGAAGAATGCAATAATTATATATTATTATATTTTGCATACTTGAGGAAAAGGAAGAAAAGAACATGCAAATTCTGCTTTAAATAACACGAGATCATAACCACATGATTCCCAATCAATGGACTGGAACAACCAAAAACTTGTATTAGCTTAGCCCTTGGTAAAATGAAAGTCAGCGCTACATAATTAGCACTATCTTTAAATTATTGTCATTTAGGCATCACTCACAAATGTAAAAACTTTAAAGTACTGTGTTAAGAAATACTATTGTACAAAGACATTCAAATGACATTTCTTTAAAAAGAAAAAGCACCAAGAAGAAGGGTAACTTCCTGCTGTTTTTAAATTTAAGATCTAATACCTTTATTGTTCCACTCTCCTGCCCAAATGCTGCAAATTTAAGATCTTCACTTAAGCAACAGCAGGAAATGGGGGATTCTTGAGCTGCTGTCCGCATAATAACACTGTCTGTATTTCCATTGATAAGCTGCAAGACAGGAAGTCAATTACGTTATTATAATATTTTTTAAATTTAAACTTAAATTAATTAAAATACAGAGCTAAGAATGCTAAAGAAAATAGTGTGGTGGTTTCAACCTTTGAATTATAAGGATCAGTTACTTTCATAACCCATTTGCTTTGAAGGTCAGTGTAACTATCGCCACAGAAAGCTCTCTGAACAGGACAATTTTGCAGAAGGAAACACATCTCAGTACTAGGAGGCTTTTTAAAGTTTGTCTGACTACAGAAAACAGTAACTCAAAATGCTACTCCCCAGTTTCAAAAGCCATATAGTGAGCTCCATGCTCATATTTACCTTGCCAGGCAGATTTTATAGCTCATGCCAAATGGAGCACAAAATACTTTAAGTGCATCCTCTAGGCATGACTTTAAACTTATTAGCACACACAATACACCAAATCTAAACTCAGTATTGCTCTCAAATCGATTTCCAAGGGGAAAAAAAAAATAGGATACAATGATTTACAAACAAAGTTTAAGTTTAGAAAGCTACCAGCTTGAAGTGTTTAAAAATGACCATACTACACATCAAAAGGCGACTAGGACCCCAACTCTGACAGATTACAAATTACAAAGGGTAAAACATCATGGTTGCAATAAAAACTACTTTTACAGATGTGATAGCAGAGATATACTGCTAAATTACAGTACACTTGCTTAACTGCAATTTGTCTTTTCAATCCATTTCTCTTCTTGCACAAGGGTGAAAAATCTATTCTCTTTCTACAGTAGAGTCTTCTCTCATGACTGCTCCACTACAGGATGTCAGAATGTTGTATTTAGGATAGAAAATCTAAACATTATCTTGCTCTAGAAAATGGTTCACATAAAGTGACAACAGTAATATACTAATCATAAATAAATAGATCAAGTCTACTAATTCAAATGAAAAAAACCATTACACAGCAGTCACTACAGATTTTAAAATTCAGGTCCACAGTAGTAACAGTGCATCCACTATTACTATTTTCTTTACGACATAAAAGACCCCATGCTCTCTTAAGGCTACAGGCAGACCTGGGCTCAAATCTTTCCTTACCCCACCATGAGATGATTCCTTCAGCTATTACACTGATGGTTCTGATGCGTTACGTAGACATGCTGTGCAACACCTGGTCTGTATGTGCTGCACACATTGCTGTGCGCAGCTAAGCCACTTGGAGGGCCCACGGCCTTCCCAGTCAAGAAGAGAAAACAGTTTTGTTCCTCTGCATCCAGCTTCAGTTTTGAAATCAGTGTTCAATTTCCCCTCAAACTTCATTCTTTGCTTACTAAACCAGGCAGAGTTTCTAGATATAAACATTATCATACATTGAGTCACCTGCTACAGATTCAACTGCTGAAAGCCATGAACAAGCAGTTCTTTCAGTGCTTCCTTAATTTCTTACTGAGATTTGCAGATAACATTCAAATGTACTAAGATATTGAGAAATACAGCTTACTTGTAAATGCTTCTGATTGTAAATTGCTAAAATCATCACTTCACCATTGTGAAAAACAACATCTAGTTCACTTTTTAACACAGCATCAGAAGACTTGCACACCTTCTTTGTTTCCCAAATCTGTTAAAGAACACAGTAATTAATTTGTTTTATTAAAAGACAAGATACAAAATTTGCTGAGTAAGAGTACCTCTAAAGCAAAGTCTTATAAATTTGCAAGTAACATTGATCTTTAAATTAGTGAAAATTATGCTTTAGCTATTTTTATTTACTAGGGAAGGTTGCACAATTAATTCCAACAGATGAAACTGAACTAATTTTTTCCAGGCTGACTAGCAGACTCCGCCATGTTTAGAGTCATAGCTATAAAGTCCACAATTTTCTCATCCAAGTAAGAGTGTTAAAATACAATTACAAAAAATACCAAGTACAGATTTCTATACTTCAACTGCTTTCAAAATTCCAAGAATATAAGCGTTAACTTGGAAGAAAAGGAAAGGTTACTTTCACAAATTATAGTTCTACTTTCACAGGTTTTCATGAGGCATTACAATTACAGAAATCTATCCTAAATATTAACATGCAAATACATCTAACAATGAAAGTAATATAAAATCTACTAGGATCCTCAAAAAACTTCACCATTCCTGATTCAGATAAAATCTAAAACAAAATAGAAGGTTACAACTACTCTTGAACAGTCACTGGACTTAAAAAAATCATATAGATATTCAGTAAATTTAGATATACAGTAAATAAAGTAAAAAAGCCAGCTCATTTTACTATCTAAATAATTTTATAATAGATATATTGGCTATAAACATACACAAATACTAAATATATATATATCTCATATATAATATAAACATTATATAAACTATGTAATTTTATAATAGAAATACTTAAATGAACCATTTAATAATATATATAAATTCTCATTTTTCAAAAAAGAAAGCTATCATCTTACACGTATTGTCTGGTCATCAGATGATGTCAGAAATAAAGATCCATCTGGTGAAAATGTCACACAGTGAACCCAGCTCATGTGTCCCCTGCAATATGCTACTTTTGATAAAGATTTAATATTCCATAGCTACAACAAAAATATGAAAGAAGAACTCAAATGAATTTAGATTGCATTTACAGGGAAAACAGCAAAACAAGTAGCATACTTAATTAATATTTATTCTACTATTTTCTTACTTCTCATTTTGAAATCAGATGTAACAAGAATTGTGCTTATCACATTTCAATGGTCAGGGAAATTGTATCAGCAGCCCTTTGACTGCTATAATTTTAAAAGAAAAGAAAAAAAATCACTCACAGTATTGAAAAAATACAAGTTCAACTGATCATGTAGATTGCAAAACAAAAAAAAAAACCCCAAACAACAACAAAAAAACAACCCCCAAACTGATACCTGTACAAGCTTACTCTAGATGTGCTAGTTCCAAGGTTATTCTAGCTGTTTTATTATTGAGTTTTTACATTCTGTAGCAGCATGTAGACAGAGAAGGGATTTTATTTGAGTTAAGCAATGAGAAGGCCTATCCTCCTGAGACTGACAACAGTAACTTCAATAAACTTTAGTAGCCTAGTCTTTTTATATAAATGTGAGTTCTGTTGTCCAAAATAAATATATAACTTTAAAATGTTACTTCTCAATTGATAGTTTACATTTCAGAAGCCAACAAAGATTAGAAGAATGAAGCACACTGAAAGCCCGCTAAAATAGTTACACTTTATCTCTACATACAAGAAACTATTAAGACAAAGGTAACATTTTATATCACAAACAGTCTTTTCTGGTATACTGTAGCAAGGACAATTACTTACCTCAACAGAACAGTGAGACAAAGCAACAGCTACTAACTCATCACCAGGACAAAAGTCACAGTATTGGATTGTACTGTGATGACTTACGATGACTTGTGTTAATAAATTACATGTTTTAACATCAAAAAGCTGTGAACACATAATTACAATAGTTAGCACCCAGTCTGTATGACTTCACTATAGACAAATAGCTTATACACTCAACAGCACACATTCTTGACTTTAGAAAGTATTTATCTCAGTCAACAAGTTTGTTGCCCACATATTTTCACTTTACAAATACTTGAAACCACGCACCTAATATGTCAAACATCTTAATGGCCTAGAATTTCATCTTTATTCATAATTTCATAACTAGATGATCTCTAAAGCTCCTTCCGACACAAATTATTCTATGATTCTGTACTACCTCTAAAAAATTATTAAAGTGAGATACTTACCAAAAGCTTATTTTTGGCTACGACCAAAAGCATGTCACCATTCCTGGACCAAGAGCAACATTTTACTAAAACCTCCACATCATCTGGTTGCTCATCTGCATTTCTGAAGAAATCTTTTATCTCAATACTTTTCAGTTCATTTGCTGAACGTGCTTCCCAAAGCTAAATAAAAAGTAAAGGAAAATATCTTTTTACTGTTGTGGATACAGAATACAACGGGCGAGAGCTAACTCACAGTCATTTCTAGGGAAGAAGGGAGGCGGGAGGTTTTTCCACTTTTACCATTCGAGCTACAATACTGTCTCTCAACAAAAGAATAAAAACAAAAATAATATCTGCTTTGCAATGTTATTACAAGTCCACTCACCATGAGAAATCTAGCGTACATCTAACTTTGCACCCTAATTTCATTGAGGCAACTATCAAAAATCTACTGAATATTTCTGTTTCCTCCACCACAATTTTCCTTCTGAATTGTCCTGGTTTTGCTAGGATAGAGTTAATTTTCTTCTTAGTAGTTAGAACAGCTGTGTTTTGGTTTCAGTGTAGGATTTGTTATGAGAAGAATGTTGTTAAAGCACTAATGTTATTAGTTGCTGCTGGAACTCAAGGCCACTGTGTTTGGCTGGTTCACAGCTGCATCAGAACTGGGAGGGAGAAGCGCAGTGAAGAGCAAAACCCAAAACTGGCATTTGGATGTGCCAATTAAATATTCTATATCATATCATGTCATGTCAGTATATTAACCAGAGCTAACTGGAAATCAGGGGTATTCTCTCTGGTATCTCTTGGGCTTGCTCTTCCAGGGTTTTGGTTTCAGGACTGTCTGGTCTCCGGGATCACTAGCTGGCACGAGCTGGGCATCAGTCGGCGGGTGGTGAGAAATTGCACTGTGCATCACTCATTTGTATATTCTGTTATCACTGTTGTTATCATTATAATTTTACTTTAATTAGTAAATAGTTTTCATCTCAACCCATAAGTCTCCTTGACCTTTTCCTTCCAATTCTCTCCCCTACTCCCTGGGTGAGGCAGGGCAGGGGGTGAGAGAGCAGGCTGTGTCTGGCTGCAAGCTGCAAGCCAAGAGCGTGAATCCACCCAAACCACCACATGAATGACAACAGCTATAGCAACCCTTCTTTACTGATTTAGCAACTCTACAGAAACATAACAGCATTTTAAGAACTGCAATTCTGAAATAGCATAGTTCTGTTGCAACCAAAGGCAATAAAAAGAATACTTACATTCTGACAAAAGTCAAAATATAAACCTCTCAATTCTCTTCTAGTGCATATGTGAAAAATGGCACAGAGAAATAGCTTTGAACTTTTATGTCTACTGATGATTCAATTTCAGACACAATAGAACTTTCAATTAATCTAAAAATTTATTATTTTTTTTTAAAAAAACCCAAGTTTTACTCCCCTCTCCCAAGTGTTCTTAAAGTACATTAGGGTTGGGGGGGGTGGCGGGGAGAAGAAAAAAAAAAAGATTGTGAAAAGTAAAGGATTCAAAATGAGGCTAGCTAGGATTTATTTACAGCTACAGGCACCCAATTTTTTTCCCCTGGTACTGGACAAGCCATTTCAAAATCTTGCATTAAAAATGGGACCACTAATCAATTGGTTCAGAATTTGATTCATTAAAGCTGACAAAATTTTCTTATATATATTTTGCATTTTATATATAAAAAATAAATCCATCATGAAAACAAACAGTTGATTTAAAAATACACTCCATACCTTTACTGTTCCATCTGTTGAGCAGCTAGCAACATATTCATCATTTGGTGAAAATCTACAGTGATTGACGGTGTTTACATGACCCATCATTGTATTTCTACAATGCTTTTTGTTCAAATCCCAAAGCTGCATGAGAAATAAACATCGTTACACTCATTAATTATTCAGAGACAGATTGTTCATGTTCTTCTCAAAATAATGCACTGGCAACCAAAACCTCATTTATTTTTCTTAGTTTTAGCCACATGCTCATGGACTTGATGCTATGCCCCAGGCTACCACACAAGTTACCTCCATCTGCTAATGTGCATGAAAACTATTAACATCAGAATTACACAGAACTACTTAAATTTTCTGTACAGTGCAGACAAGGCCCTTGAACAGCACAAAGTTACCGAGAGCTTCCTCAGACTGAGGAAGAAGCTTCCTCTTGCTTCTTTCCCTTTCAACTCTGAAGTTCAGAATTATGTAGCTTACACATAATAAAAAAATGAAATCTCTCATATAGAGAGATTTAGCCTTGGACAATCTGAATATCATCCTTGCCACATCCATACTAACCAAGCTAAAAGCACATTCTGTATGTTGGAGTTTTTTTGAGGCTAATCCTCCCCACCCCTCTCACACACACTGTTTTCCAAGTCTATAGCCCACACTTCCTTTCTCCATTTCCAAATGTCTTCCCTTTCTCCTATGTAAAAATGAAAAGAATCATGCATTTGAGTGTTCAAGTGAGAGCTCAAAACAAGAAGAGCCACTTGGATGGTGTTCTCTGAGAAAAAAAAAAAAACAAACCAGGCCCTATTGCTTATCGTGCATACTTCAGTTCTTTTACATATTACTCACGAAAGTATCAAACACTGTCTAAGATCTTAACCACATTTACAGTATAAAAATTGTTATTTTAAACAAATCCCTCCTAAATCTACCTGTTTTTTAAAAATGGGGGTTATGTTTTTAAAAAGGGGGTTTTTAAAAATGGTGGTTATGTTCCCCTTTTTCCAGCCTGCAGGAACTCCACCAGACTGCCAGGACTTCTCAAATATGATGGATAGTGGCTTCACAACTTCATTTGCCAGTTCCCTCAGGACCCGCGGGTGCATCGCATCAAGTCCCATGGACTTGGGCACCTTCAGGTCCAACAACAACAAACACAAGATTAGACAGCCGGGGCAGCAGGATCATCAGTGCCAGTTAACTATATCATTTGCTTAGTTCTGCTGCAAAACCACACTGTTATTGGCCACAGTCTAGGTCGTACTTGATTCTTCTGTTTTCCCCCCTCCCTCAGCTGCAGACTTCAGTTGCCTGGTTTCTGCTCTTTCTGTGCATATGTATTGCCTCACAACCTGAACAGTGCCAGCTGGTTACCCTGACAAATCTCATTTTGATTACTGTTATTTTGTTGGCTTCCACCTTCATTTCTTTACTATGCCCAATCAATTTAATAAAAAAATGTACCTGCTACACTTCCATAATGTTTTTTTTCCCAAACTTTCAGCATACAGTTGTTTACATTATTAATCTTTTCAATCTTAAATTTCTGCCTTCATTTTTCTTATGCTGTTTTTAATCAGGTATTTCACACCTATAACCTCCCATTCCCATACCACCCTCTAAAAGTTTTGCAAAGCCCTCACTTTCAAGCCCTACCAAAAGAGGATTTGCCCATTCTCCTTTGCTGAGTGTAAACACTGTCCTGCTTTGTTGAAATCCAATTACAGAGCTGTAGTCACTACTCTTAATCTGTTTTCATCTCTCTTCTACCAGGCTCATTAAAAAACCTTAATTTATAGTGTTTAAATATATTTATACATCAATAATTATGCTCTTATAATAAGCAGCATGAGAATAATCTCAACCCTTTCCACTTACTTTGATGAAAGTGTCACTTGAGCAGGTGGCTAAAAGATACTGACCACTTCTGTTATTGAACTGACAGCAATTTACCTGCTCTGAGTGTTCTTCATATACACACTTACACTGGCCTGTTCTTGAATTCCAGACCTAGACAGAATTGAAGGATGAAAGAGACTTAGCTATATTTAAAGTACTTAATTAAAAAAAAAAACCTGTAAACTATGCTGAAATGCAGATAAAGCCCAAACATTCTTAATAATTATGTTTTGAAGATAAAGGGAAATCATGTATATTTACATTTAGAAACAAGAAGTTATGAGGGCAAAGGCATAATTCAGATTAGAGTCTGATAAATACTAGAATCTCACCAATGTTTTGCTAGAATACTGAGGAATTAAAAATTCCAAATAATTCACATGTAACAGGAAAAAAAAGCCACGAAAAAAAAGAATTATGGATACATTCATCCCATCTTATGGATAGGATTGGACTCACACATTATGTTCTACTTAAAAAGAATCACCTGATAATACAAGCAAATTAAGTGGTAATTCTGTAAGCAAGGTATTAACTTTAAGCATCTTTTACATTATGTAACAAGTGGGGCTTTTCTGTTTGTTAAGTATTGAATTATCCACAAAAGATTTAAGAGTTAAACAAAATCCAGTCTTAAGAATCTTCTCTGCTTGAGTTGGATAAAACTGAAATTAGAATTATTAATTTGAAACAAAAATTGTCTGCTCTATATTTCCTTACCTTCACTTTTTTATCAGCTGAACAAGTTGCTACAAATTCACCATCTGCAGAGAAAGCGCAACAAAGTATTTCATCATCATGGGCACTTATCGCCAGGAGTTTCTCACCACTTTCTGCTTTAAACACCTAAAACAATAAACAATAAAATCTAAAAAACTTACATACAATTTGAAAAGACAATATAAGTTTGTTTTCTCTCAAACATCTCTCTTTATATAAGCTCTTCATAAATCGGTTTGGTTTCAAAAGCATTTATAATTTAAGGGAAATTACCATAATATTTATAAAAATATTTAATTTTGGCTTCAGTTTTGTAAGGATGATAGAAATTGTCAGGGAGATAAACAATGAAAACTGATTTTAAAAAATATTTTTGTATGCAATGTATGTTTCATTAATGACTTTTGCTACCCTCACTCTTTAAGCCTAAACCCATGTCCTTTCTCAGTATTTTTTAACAGTAACTGCACAACACTGTATCTATTGATGAAGTCTAATATACTCTTAAAAATACAAGTTCTAAGTTTATACATATATGATCTTCTGTGGAAAGTAAGAATTTCAGTAGCAACTGATGATTTGGGGAACAAAGTTGTATAGGATCACATAAGTGTCAGTCTTGAGCTAGTCATAGGCAATAAAAGGACAGTCGGGGAAAAGTGTCACATATCTATCAATTGCTCAAAATTCTGGTATTTAACTTTACAGTGGTGGTGGTGGTGGGGAAATCAGGTCTCCCATTCCTCCTTAGGTTACATATATTTAATTATTAAAACAAATCACAACGTGTTTTTTATAGCAGCGTTCAGGATACTACAATTGTGAAAGTCTCCATTTTTTCTTTCACTTTTTCATTCAATGAGAATATCAATGGCAATGAAATGGTTGGTATCTGTTCAAATAAGAACATAAATACTGAAGTAACAGGAAATCTACATTTACAGTAAATTCTGCAGAATATCTGTTCTTAATCTAGGAATAATTATTATTTTTTTTTTATTTTACAGAAACAGTAGAAGTAGCCTTGAAAACTGGAAAGCTTAGTTTTATCTCCATGCCACTATTAGAAGAAAAAATGAAAAGTTCAAAGTTAAACAATGAAAAATTGATTGTTGCTAATTTTCCTATTACTTCTTCAACAAACGTTTAGTTTAAATGCAATCGCAATACACAGATGTTACTTTTTTGGGTAGAAAGTAAAGAGAAACATAAGCAATCTGCAGTGTCAATAACAAGGCCATTAAGTACAGAAGCCCAGCACAGTAACTTCAGCACAGCATAAAACCAGTACATTCACCAGGCATCCCCTTAAGCAGACGCCATGATCATGATATTATAGAAGCCAGCAAATAAAATAAATAAATAAAAGCACAATAACAACACATTAAGTAGACAAATGAACAGCAACTAAGCACCACTAATAATATTACTTTAGTACTCAACTTATCAAGCATCCAAAACAATACCAAAGGCTTGCAGAAAAGTTGTTCTTTTCCCTTACCTTTGGCTGTTTGGAATATGAATACTTTACCAGGTTACTGGCTGGCTGACTGCTAGTTTTCTTGAGAGCTGGCTGGCTCCCCTCCAGGCAGACTGCTGGCAAATTTATATTAGTCACTTTCCTCTCTGTCTGCCCTAATCTACTTCCTAAGCACTCTGGGACCATTTCCAATCTCATGCTGTCTTTAACTTTAAGGGTTCATTTTTCTCCTCAGATTTATTTCTTTTGTATAAGATAATTTACTAACTAAGCACCGAAGTAGCATAATGTCCATTACCATCCCATGGAAACAGTAAAGATAAAATGGCTTACTGTTTCTCAGTTCTCTATAAAGTCTACTGTGACTGGAAATAACATTTTTGCAAGCAAATATTAACTATGCTGGGGTGCATTACTTAGGCTGTGAGCTTCTCCGTATCATTAAAAGGCATCTCCCATTCATGTATTACAGCAGTGAGGGTATAAATGCTGAAATCACACAGTTTAGCTTTCGAACTAGAAGACAATGCTTACTATTCTAAACATACAACTTGACATTTATTTAGTACATCATCTTCAAACATTTGTCTCCAATATGTTCTACATCCCTATTATCTCCACGTAACAAGCAAAAGAAAAACGACAGGACTGTTAAGAAATGTTTTCAAAATGGTACACAGCACCTCTTTTTGCTCATGCATAGGTATCTTACCTGAAGTGTTTTATCAGCTCCACATGATGCTATTCTATGTCTATCCTTAGAAAAGCAGGCATGGTAAACTGCATCTCTGTGTGGACGAACAACCAGGCGGTAGAGGTTTTTCAAAGATTTTTTATTTCTACAGGGTAAGACAGTTGATTTTAGATGAGTAGGATTTCCTAGTGTCTTTTTATTATTCAAAACCCTCTATAAAAAGATAACACTTTTTCACACATCTTGACCAGCAAGCTTTGTAACCAACCAACCAACCAACCACTATACCTTACCTCTCAGCCTTTACGCTGAGTAAAGTAATAAGGGAAACACAAATTCCAACATTCACTCAAGAGTTTTTATTGCCCTCCAATAGTTACAGCTTACAGGTCAAGAAAGATAACGTGCACAAGATATTAATGTGCTACTTTATGGGCAAAGCTGTTGTACTACAAGACAGCCTTCTTATTGACATTTGTATCATCTGATATATGCTATTTCCAAATATAAATTTCCTCCTGAGAATTCTTGTTCTCCTGCAGGTACCTTTTCAAGCTTACACAAAAACATTTGTAAATTTGTTTAGATCTTAGTAAATTTACTTAATTTTCACACCAATGACTCAATTCTTATCACTAGATATTTAAATAAAATCTATGACTACCACTGCATTTCAATCAGAGGTTAAGTACAGAATCTAACACACCTTAGATGACTTTTGCCTCACTTTAACAAAAATTTAGAATTAGTAAGCAATCATAATCATTCTGTTCAACCAGCCTGTTTTTATATTTTAATAAAGCTAAAACTGCTGGTCAAGAGAGCAGTGTATTCACCTACATATCCTACAAACCATTTTTAGAACCTTGCCCTGGGGTGTGAGACAAAAACATTAGTCTCTGTTCTCTTGATTTCAATCATGTTCTTCAGCATAAGTCTGCCACATCCAAGGTGAAAGCCCTGAACTACCCGGAGACTGACTTTTCTGAATTGTGCAACTTCCAGCCTGCCTGGCTGTTACCACAATCACCTGACATAGGGTCATTCTGTTTTGTAACCACCAAGTACTGCAGACATCAGAACAGAAACATCAAACAGAAGAATCTAACAGAGACAGTGACATGGTAAGCTGACTACTAGACTATGCTGGAAAAATGTTTAGATATGTATACTTTTTCCTTAAACAACTTCCAAATATGAAAACAGTAAAAAATTACTTATAGGAGAAATTTCAAGACTGAGTAGAGACTACAAAGCCTCTTAGTATTTCCCACTGCTCTACTTTCAAAAATTTTGCAAGTTAACACAAATGCTCTCCTTTTTAAAGTGTCCATTTTACTAGAAAACATAAAATCATACTGTAACATACTCAATTCTTGCACTACAGTTCTAACTTTAAAAGAAAAAAATATTTAAAGGCATTTCAAAGTATCTTATTTTCATCTTTGTATAGTTATTAGAAAGGAACAATCATTGAGTACAGAAGTAAATATATTCCTCTATTTATTTCTATGTAATTATTACTAATTTGTGGCCCTACGTATCCAGACTTCCCCTCCTCCCACAAGTTCTTTAAAATTATTTCACTTTCTTTCCCCAGAAAAGACACAGCAGTTCTTAAAAAGGTCCTTATATTTGCCACACATTGCATTTAGTTGTACATTAAATTATTTTCTTGGATCAAGGAATCACCACCATATCAGCAGATGGACTTGAGCTACTTACAACCATTCCAAATAAAATGCTCCTGTTTCTCTTTGAGCATGTAGCTTGGCTTGTTGATACACCTCTGATGTCTCTGGTTGGCAAAGACCCAGCTGTATAATGTCAGGAAATGGTTCCCGTCCAAGCAGGTGCCCATTTAAAGACAGAAATTCCTGGAAGTTTTCACGTATTGTGCTATCCTATGTATAGAGCAGATAATATTTGATAACATAGAAAGTGGATTTATTTCCTAAGTGCCCTTTGCTTTTTCCATTTTCTATAGAGCTAAGATTCTTACAGAAGCACTCAGTTCTATTTTTCTATTTAGTTCTATTAGCAAGTACATATGATAGACTGAAATATTTCATTATCCTATTCAGGGAAGCATATTATCCTTACTTTTCAAATAAGGTTATTTACCCAACAAGCAGCCAGTGTAAAATATCAGAAAGATTATTCCAAGTAGCCAACAAAATTCTACTTCTCAAAAGCAGAGTACCATAGGCACCACCATTAACTATTGTTGTTCACCTTAGTTATCGAGTTCCATGGTCAGTTACCTGGGTACACACTGAAGTTACAACTAAAACTTAAAACTAAGTTTTCTTCATTTTTCTCTTATCCAAGTTAAAGTTTAACTTAGTACTGTTTCTATGTTTCATTTTTTTTGGCTTCCCACATATCTCCCATATATGCATACATCCAACAAAATGCAATTAAACATGGAAAAATATATTTGGAACAGATTGATCATTTACCTTTTAGCATCATACCTTTTGATCCAGGATTGAACTATATTCTACATATTCATGAATCAGATGAGCAGGCCCTACCAATTCTGTTTTAGCTTTAATCCAATCTAGAGAAAACATAAGATCACGGAGTTCCTACAAGAAATACAAATTTAAGTTCAGAGCATGAGTTCCACAACAGAATCTGCTTAAGAGGAAAAAGCACAGGCAATACAGGAAGTATTTAAAATGCTTCAATACAATTGTTTCCAGTTAAATACTTAGGCAATTTCCTGTTTACTGCATCTTACTTAATCAGGTATGAAAATTCTGGGTATAGAAGGCTAAGCTTGTTGTTTTAATGCAAAGGACTGCTCTTTGATACAGCTAGTCAGAGAAGGGATGGGGGTACAAAGCAAATCTTGACTGTTGTAACACACAAGACCTGGTTTAAGACACAACTCTGAAAAAGCTTCTTCTAGTCCAGTGTGGTAAACCTAACAGATTCTACTTAACAGATGTTGAATTTGAATGAAAGCAAAAAATCTGTTATAGTTGCATTTAACCTAGAAATGAGAAAGCTACTTAAAAGGCAATCAGAAACTGCAAACAGAATTATTAGAATAGAATATACTGTTTCAGTCAGAAGGGACCTACAACAATCATCTAGTCCAACTGCTTGACCAATTCAGGGCTGACCAAAAATTAAAGCATGTTGTTAAGGGCATTGTCCAAATGCCTCTTAAACACTGACAGGCTTGGGTCATCCACCTCCTCCCCAGGAAGCCTGTTCCAGTGTTTGACCACCCTCTCGTTAAAAAAAATACTTCCTAATGTCAAGTCTCAACCTCCCCCGTCAAGTCTCAACCTCCCCTGGTTCAGCTTTGAACTGTTCCCATGCAGGCTATCACTGGATCCCAGGGAGAAGAGATCAGCACCTCCTTCTCCACTTCCCCCCCTCGGCAAGCCGTAGGGAGCAATGAGGTCATCCTCCAGCCGCCTTTCCTCCAGATCAGACAAACCCATAGTCTTTAGCTGCTCCTCACAGGACATTCCTTCCAGCCCTGTCACTAGCTTTGTTGCCCTCCTCTGGACACATTTAAGGACCTTCACATCCTTCTGAATCTGTGGGGCCCAGAACTGCACACAGCACTCCAGGTGAGGCCGCACCAACACTGAATACAGCAGGATAATCACCTCTCTTGACCAGCTGGCTGTGCTGTCTGATGTCCCTCAGGATGCGGTTTGCCTTCTGGGCTGCCAGGGCAAACTGCTGACTTGCATTGAACCTGCTGCCAACCAGCACCCAGATCTCTTTCCGCAGGGTGGTTCTCCAGCCACTCCTCTCCCAATTTATAGTTGTGCCCAGCATTAATCCATCCTAGGTATGCATTTCATAAATTTCATCCCATTAATCATTGTCCAATGCTCCAATCTATCTAGATCCCTCTGCAAGACCTCTTGTCCCTCACCAGTTGACAGCACCTCCCAGTTTGGGGAATGCACCCATCTGGCTAATGGTGGGTTCAAATCCTGCTTCCAGATCATCGATATACAGTGAACAGAACTGGCCCTAGAACTGAACCCTAAGAAACACCGCTGGAGACCAGTCACCAGCCAGATGTAGTCCCATTTGCTACAACTCTTTGAGCTCTGCCTTTCAGCTAGTTCTTCACCCAGCGCACTGTAAACTCACTCATCGCACAGTTGGACAACTTGTCCAGAAGGATGCTGTGATGGACAGTATCAAAACCCTTATTAAGATCCAGAACAACTACATTCACTGCCTTCCCTTCATCCTGTAGGCAGGTGACCTTATCATAGAAGGACATCAAATTAGTTTAATAGGACTTTCCCTTTGTGAAGCTATGTTGACAACACTTGATGACTGTATTATTCTTTAAATGCCTTTCAACAGCACACAGTGTAATCTTCTCCATAATTTTTACAGGGACTGAGGCTAGACTAAGAGGTTTGTAGTTCCCTGGAACTTCCCTCTTGCCCTTCTTGTAAATTGGAATAACATTGGCTAGTTTCCAGTCAGCAGGCACCTCACCAGACTTCTAAGACTTTGGTGGGTGATTGAGAAAGGTCCTGCCTTAACATCCACTAGTTCCTTCAGTACTCTGGGATTAATCTCATCAGGTCCCAAGGACTTGTGAACATTCAGCTGATACAGCTGGTCCCTTACAATTTCAGTGTCCACAAATGGAAAGCCACTGTTCCCACACCTGTGGTCCTGCAACTCAGGGGGCAGGGCAGTCTGTCAGTATTATTAAAGACTGAAGCAAAAAAAGCACTGAATGTTGCTGCTTTTTCTTCATCCCTATTAGTCAGGCGGCCATCTTCAACAAGTATCAGTCCAATGTTTTCTTTAGACTTCCTCTTGCTATTAATGTACTTAAAAAATCCTTTCTTGCTAAAAAACCATACCTGCCAGGATCAGAAAAACTGCTTAGAGACAACACTGCACAGACTCAAAGTATACTCCAATTTAAAATCAGTAAATAGCACAAGGATTAAAAGATTATCATGGTTAAACAAAGGAAAAGAATACCTCCCACCTTTATTAGCCTTCCAAAAAATAGAAATCATGTCTAAATAATGAGAAATAAGTAATATAAAGAGAGTAAACTCTGGGAAGCACACAGTCATAATGAGACAGGCTAAAGAACTCTGAGAAGCTAATTCTACAAAATGTAGAAAGGCCAACAATAAAAACATTTTTCCAATACACTGAAATTAAAGAGACTGAGATAATGAAAATAAGTATGATCCAAAAAAAAAAAAAAAAAAAAAAAAAAAAGAAAAAAAAAAAAAAAAAAAAAAAAAAAAAAAAAAAAAAAAAAAAAAAAGAGATTTGTAGCCCATATTAATTATGAAGGTTCCTACAAGATATAAGTATACAAAGTATATTTTATGTGATCAGTCAGATGAACCATCTCAAAAGAGGTTCAACTGAAAAGGTTTGAGTACATGGGAAATAAAGCAATTAGCAGCCAGGAACAAATGCTACAGAAGGCAAGATTCTAAAGACATTCAAGTTAAACTACTTAAGTATTAATCTTACTGCATGATTTGCACTTTATACTGGCTCAGTACCTAAAGAACAGTAGATAGCAAAAATTATAGCAATTTTTTAAAGGCACCAAGGTAATCCTGGGAAAAAGAGATTTGCCCATCTAACTCTTGCTGGATTTTTTGTGGCTGTTGAAATCTGTTAATACAGAGAATTAACTTTACACTCAAATCAGTATGACATAACAGGAAAAAACTAACCAGACTTCTGTAGAAAAAAGTAACTAACCTAATCAAATTCTCTGAAGAAATCAATTTACTTGTATTACATAATAAAGTGAGTCTGGGTTTTCAAAAAGGTTTAGAGAAGATTTCTTATCAAACCTTCTTTAAAAGGAAAAGAAAAACATAAGCTATTATGATACAAAATAAGAATTCTTTTCAAGAACTAGTTGAAAATACAGCACGCACAGAATAGAAACAAAGTAGTTTTCATATTGGTGATTATCACTAGACGTCCTAAAGGACTATGCTGAGTGTTTACCTATCCGCACAAAAGAGAGGTTCAAGTGGGAAAAAGCCTGGGGGGAAAGACAGGGGTAAGTGTGGGTCAAGAAAGGAAACAGAGGACACTAGTCAGAACTCACCTTCTGCATGTTGGCACCAGCCATGTGATATGCTAGAAAGTTATACCAGTACATGCAATCCTCTTGAGATGGAACAGGCGTATTAAGTTTGTAATATTTCTTGTACTGATTTACTATGTTTTTATGTAGCTCCTGCAATATGAATCAAAACACCCTTTCAGTTAATGCTATACAAGGTATGGACTGGTTTCAGTATTGAGAGATTCTAATTACTATTCATATTATGTTGTATATAGTATTGAGGAATAATATTATTATTATTTCTCAATTGTTAAACGTCAACAAAAGAAACAAGAAAAGCTTACCTTCGAAAACTGTACACTCAACCTAATTTATTGCCTAAAACTTCTCCAGAAACATTCTCTGGATATGAAAAGACAAAAAAGTAAGCTGTTAACCTTTCTTCTTAGGCTGAGAACAGCTATCAAATCACTCTTCACATTAAATGTAGATAGTCAACAAAAAAAAAGCCAACCCTTACATATGTAGATCTAAAGCAAGTCTAAAAACTTGCCTTTTCTTCATTTCTTTACTCTTTGTGCCTGGTCCTTCAGAAATCATAAATTTATTAGGCCCAACTTAGAGGTCTTCTCCTTGAAAATATTGCCTTAAATTGAAAAAAAGGAGTAAAAAGCACTTCTCTGTTAAAGAAGAAACTTCCTATTCTGGTAGGGTCTTGATGCCTTTGGAATCATCAGTGGAACAATTCCATCTCCTACTGGAAATGTCTTTGACAGAGAAATAATGGATATAGAGTCTTCTCTCCGTTTACCTTCTTAGCTTCAAATAGAACTATCATGAAATCACTTCACAATTTCAAGTTGAAAATAAATGGTTTTAATTAGTCAGCATTAAGTTTAACTGCATTGTGGATCTATTCTACGAAGCTACTCTGGATACCATTTAACAAAGGAACATTTTCTGAAGAATGCTCAGCTTTGGAGAGTAAAGTTAAAAATGGATAGATTACTCAATATCCTACCTGAAGCTGGTTGCGATTCTTCTCTGTAAGAAAGTCAAGTTGAAGATCATGTAAATAATAATGGAATGACTTCCCATTACGATCACAGAACAATAGTGATTTGTTAACAAATTCCTGTAGTATATCTTCAACTTCTTCAGTTTCCATATCCCAAAGAATACAGAGAACCTAAAAAAGCACATTAAGACAGAAAAGAATTAGAACTGAGGAGTAATATGACTTGTATGAGTATCATAAAAGGCTACCAATTAACTGACAACAAAACACATGCTAACAAATACAGACATTTTACAAACGGTAATACATTCAGTAAGTTACCAATTCTTCTATACTAAACCACAGGACAGATAATACAAGTTATCTCATCTTTTGTCTATTTGTGCTGATATATGGTGATCATATCTTCTTAAAGAAGATAAATTTCACATAACAGTTTTTAAGCCTTCAGAGAGCTCAATTAAAATCTAATTAAAGAGCTATATACAGAATGCACATTAAACGAACATGAATACATTTATTCAGTTACAAGTTTTTAGTTTCACTACTGACAATAGAAGTTATGACACAATAATGGATCCCACCTACCCAATCTAGCAATTCCTATTAAGTTATATATAGTGTAAGTTACACATAAAAATTACAAATTTTATTAATTCTTTAGAATTATTGTTTGTATCTCACTAAAAATGATGAGATTTATGCATTGTTGGTATTACCTTAGTAGGTACTCTAACATCTTTTGGGAGGATAGACAGGTCTTTATAGTAGTCTTTATAATTGTCATTCAGTTGCTCAACACTTATGGACATGGCTTCATCAAGGGCTTCATAATCATAAGAAGAAGATTTTCTTATTCTTTTAAACTGCTTATTCTGCAGTTGTTTGAGATAGTATTCCCAACGACTAGGGAAGTCTCGTAATAATGCACCTATCAAGGATATCACAAGAGGAGAACCTGAAGGAAAAGATTAAATTAATCTTAGAGGTTTCAGGAACACAATGCAATAATTCAGTCAAGTGGCTGAATAAACCAGGTCATTTTCCCAATACATTTATTAAATTCTTGAGGTATGGAAAATAGACAAACAGAACATGTCATCCATGTAGATATCTGCAAACTCAACTGAACTGTAATAGAGGAGTGAAAGATATGCTGAAGAAAATGACTCAGAAATCACCATAAGACAGTTACATTTAGTTTAAAAAAACAAAAAGCATTGTTTAACAAGCACTTGTGTTTTACTTAAGGCATCCAGTATTAAAGACTGTTTGCTTCTCTATCTGTAAGTCAAAAACCAGAAAAAAAAACCCAAACCCCAAACAAAATATTCAGTGGTAAATGATAGGTTAAAGAGCAGCAAGTATACCTTTGCATTCCCTAACGAGGCAGTTAGCTTGTTCTGGCAGTTCTGATATTTTCATATTCACAAACAGGGATAAAATCTCCAGTCCTTTCTCATGTGCTAGTCCACTTTCCACATGAACTTCATATTTATTGCCTAGACATAGGAACATGGAAAAAAAAGAATGTAAAAAATCCTATGGAAACGGGGAGTATTTTCCAAGCAAAATCTGGAGCAAAGGACCTGACTCATGATTTTTTGCATAGTATTTTATATGCTTAGTACTAAGAAGAGTAAATTCTACTTACCAGAATAAAGTTTGCACTAGAGAGACAAAAAAAAAAAAAAAAATCAGACTACAGTCTAATAATTAAAAATGCATTATGGGCATATCGTAGCAGCAACTACTTGATAGCATAGAGATCATCAGTCTAACAGCAGTTGTGTCACAGATGCTAATTTATCCTGATGAGAATTGTTGCACTCTTCAATGTAGACATAAAACTTTAAGGGTAACATATAACATGTATTTCACAAAGAGTATAAAGTCTTACAGAGCAGAATTCTAAAATTTTGCCACTTGTGCACAAGTTGATAGACACAGATTTTATCAGATTCTTTTAAAAGTTCACAAGAACAAATTGCATATGTAACACGTATGCACAAAGACCACACAAAATCTGTGGTGCAAGAAAGGAAACTGTTCCTTACCAGACACAGCATCTGTTACACTCCTGTCCCTGCTGGTGATAAGGACCTGACACTGATTATCAAATGCTTTTAATACCCAGGAATCCCAAATGTCATCAAGGATCAAAAGAGATCTAGTGTAAGAAGAAATATTGCAGATTTCAGATCAAGTATAAGTGTTAAAATACAGTATTGCATTTTAATAATTAAAGAATTTACAATGTATCACTGCATAAGTTTTATATTAATATGGAAAATATCTTAAGAGGGCATTAAACACTGTGCAAGAAGACTGAAAGCAAGTATCTCAAAAAATTAAGTTTTTACCACTTACTGCTTTATGGCTACAATTGAAGCATAAACAACAAAGTTTTGAGAAATATTTCCATTAGTAGATGCCAGGAAAAACATAAATATTTACTCTGTTTTTCAAGTCATCAGATATCATAAATGAAGGAAAAAGCTGTATAGCACTAGATAACAACTCTGACACAAGTTACTGATAAGCTTTGTGGTAGAAAACATTTCAGTGTCCTTTTGACTTTCCAGTTTTGTTCTTGTATCTTCAGAAAGCTATATGAGACTAATCCTCTTCTGAAGGAGTTGTCTTGGATGCTAAGGCTCTTTTTACATAAACAACATTTTATAGTGACTACAGAAACAAATCCTATGGCTAGTCAAGTTTATAGGTTACTATATGGAAACTCACCAGAATAACGTATAGCAGATTTCCCTACCCCTGCCTATATCTGACAAAAGTTACTGAAAACTGTTTTTAAAAGGTTGGTTCCAAGGGATCAAGAAGTCAAAAAGATTGGCTGGCAAGTAGATTTATGAAAAGAAATACCAGTTGTTTGCATTCAATCCCACAAATTGTTTATACTTGCTGCCTCTTTTTTTTTCTTTTTTTTAAATAAGGGATGGAATTTTTCAGCTACAGTGGTCATTGGTTAAATCACCCAATTATGACTGAAGCATGTCAAGACTTGCACATTTTTCTTCAGCTAAATGACACTTATGCCATCAATGCTTATAAATAAAGATTTTATCCTTCATAAATAAGTGCATACACATTATACCACTTTTTCAAAGTTGCATAGGCTGGGCAGCATGAATTACAGCCTGATTTTATGTTTTTAATTAATCTGAGAACTTCAAATTCCCCCAAGTCTTTTGGTACCAATGACTTTCTTCCCCAAACACACCAACAAATCTGAAATCCTAATTAGGATTATTAAAAAAAAACAAACAACAATAAAAAACCCTCACAAAACCCCAAAACACTGTGATAACAATCACAGGAGATTTAATTCTGAAATGTCTTACTTTAAAGAATACCATAGCTTCAGTTTCTTCAACCATAATCCAACAAAATATATAATGCTATTTTGCTCAGAAAGTTTTCATTTGACTAATACTTTAATCCCCAAAAATGTACTGGATTCATAATTTGAATCCTTTGACTAACTTTACTGCCAAGAAATGTGCTGGGTTGACTATCTGAATCCAAAAATAGCTGAAGTGAATTTTTGTTATCAAAGAGAATTCCAGTGCCGAGCAAGCTGCACAAGCCGTAGAACTAGTGAAGTTTAGTTTCCAGTACACGTGGCACAGTACAAACCTCACTCCCCAGTACGTTGCTCTCTACCTCCTCCCATGCCTACTGTGATTTCCCAGATAACTCATCATCAGAAAGACTTTCAGTTTGCTCTTACAACTTTCTCACACATATTTAACCAGGCAGGATGCAGCACAGGCTGTAGCCTGTTCCCAGCTCATGTATCCAAGCTGGCCAGTTAGCAAGGCAACAAAATATGTTTCCCTTCAATTCATTCTTCTATACCCCTCTTCACCACTGAAGGCACCTACTTGCATTTCTTTATCCAACTGTCAACTTTCCATAAACTTACAGAATTTTCAAATACATGAAGTTCCTACCTTTAGAGTCAATTTTTAGCAATATGTTCAAAGTGTTTAGGATACAGAAGGAACAGGGAAAGGATAATCAGGTCTAAGATGAACAGTATGATCACATTAACATAGTTTCGAAATGGCAAAAAGCAGTCAGACTAGAAAAGCTTTATAATCAGTTCTCGCCCCTTTTCCTTGAGGTGCAGTCATTCTCTGCAATACTCCTATCTAACATCTGTTCCTTTATCTTGAAACAGATTCATCAACATTGGCAGGTGAACAGCACCCTACATGAGATGTCTGGCAGTCTATAAGGAAGACAGTGCCACAGCTGGCATTTTCACTTTTCTCCATAGTTTCCTCAGCATACAGGTGCTCTTTTGACAAAACACAGTAAGCACCTCTCAAATGAGTCACTTTGTGCACTACAAACAATACAGCATAGCACAGTATATCAACCATGTCAGGATGTCTTGTTACTTGGCTATACAGTAGCTGCCAACTTCTGGAACAGTTCATGATGCCATAGGGATACATCTTACAATAAAAAGTTCTCTCTTTTACTCAGATAATGTAATGTCGTGCATGAATTAAGCATCCAAATTATTCTGTATTGAAGAGTTTTGGTTTGTTTTTTTAATGAACAAAAAATAACAATTGTGTCAAAATTATGCATTTCAAAAAATAATTGTGTCAACGGTGAGGACCACTTAACAAAATTCAGGGAAAACTGCACTTCCAGTTGAAAGTGTCTTGTTTGTATTTTTCATATAAGACTTCCACAAAAAATGAAAGATTACTTATGGAGGACCAGGCAGTGTTTTTCAAATCTTTTCTTTGCAAGAAAGATTTTTTCCTGTACAAAAATGTCAGTATTCTACTCTATGTCATCTATAAAGATCATAAGGTTGGAGTACTATTCCTACGATATCTCACTCAGGTGCAGTTTAGTTTAGTACAGATTTTCCCAGAGGGTAATGAAATCCTTAACAAATAATAAAAACTATTGCACAAAGATGGAAAAAGCTGTGCAATGACTGAGATGCCGCTTGACTAAAACAAGTCACTTTTCCTGAAGTTTGAAAGCAACTGGTATCTTGGTGATAACTGATCATATAATGAAAACCTGCTTTCACTTTGATAGCTCTAGACCAAACACTTTAAAAAGACATGAGCTGTTCTGGAAAGGAAAAACTTCCTGGAGTGATACACACCCTTTTACTGCTATATGATCCTCACACGTCAGTGAAGCATTCTATGTACACAATGAGAACATTGAAAGTTAGAGCAATTTTAATTTCCAACTGTTCATTTCCAACCTTCACCGTTTAACAACTAATCATTTTTCAAGTGAATGTGACTCCTGCACAGCTGGTTAACACTCTTTGTTAGCAGAAGCCTTATTAGCCTAATAAATATTTTCATATCCAGGACAAGCCTACAATGTGTTTCTTATGTTACTCCATTAAAAAAAAAAAAAAATACAGGGACAGAATTATACTCTATACATCGGCCTCTAGTATCTATTTACCCTTCAACTTTTGTACACTTATCTGACCTCACTTAGTCTTTTATCATATGCAAGTCAGTAATTTAGAACATTTTAACAGGAACTGTTACACAAGAACTAAAATTCCAGAAGTATCATTAGCTTCACTTTGAATAACAGCTCCTAATTATCTATAGTAGAACAGGAAACAGGGAAGCAAAAAGTAGAAGAGAAAAGAAGTTGGTTTAAAAAAAAAAAAATAAATAGACACCACAGAAACATGTAACCACAACACAGATGACTTAGACGATTAGACCAAGGTTACTCTGCAAAGTTTTATCAGTTAAAAGAACAGTGTTTCATTTTACTGACATCACCTGGGATATTTGCGTAGCATCAGCAAACGAAGGCGATCTTTAGCCTCCTCAATGTTAAGGGGTGGCCTTTGTGAAACAGTAGAGTCCTGTTCTAATCTACTACAGAGATTCTGGAGTTTTATTAGGAGCCCTGCTTTGTCCTGTTTTCCAACAGAGATCCAGTGAACTCCTCCTGGAAAGTAATCTAACAAGAAAAGCAATATTAATCAGGCTGTACATTTAAAATCAGAAATATTTAAGAGCAGCTTACAACAGCAATCAATAAGTCAATTTCAATGAAAATATAAAACTGTAAAGTCTTACAGCAAGCCAACCTTCCAGTTCTACCATTAACACAGAAAGAGAGTCCTACAAGACCACTACTTTTTATTTTTAAGGGAACGGGCTCTGTAGGGCAAGTTCCCACAAAGAATTCACACTGCCACTGATGCTGCTGTCCCTCCTCTCTACATGCCTTCCTGCTTGTCCCTTGACAACCCTTCCTGCATCCATCTTCCTGCTAGTCTGACTTAGTATTTACTTTTTTCACCCTGTACTACTGCAGGAGTCCAGAGTCTGGGATGTGAAAACTATCCCAAAACAGTGAACAAGAAGGCATCTAGAAGAGTCAGCTGCACCAGAGGATGTTGTAGCCTCTATCTCTATATTGTGTTTTCTAATGCCTGAGTCCTACTTTCTCCTCCATGTGTCCTATGCAGGGAAAAACAAAATAATAATCATTAAATGGTTTAATTTATGATCTGCTTTAAGCTAAACTGATACTAGTGTAACCTCTCCACAAATGCCTGCCATTATTAAAATATATGCAAAAGTTAGAGCAAGATTTTTTCGCATAGCACGGGGAAGAATCTGAGGGCTTAAAAAGCAATGCTCAAAAGGAATATAAACTAAATGTGATTATCTTGCACTAACAGAAATAAAAATTTAAAGTTAATTAAGGATGTAACTACTGTTATAAACCAAAGCAGATTCCAAGGTGAAAAACTATTCAGAATCTTTTCCCATAAATTAGTAACTATGAAAGCTGTAAGCTGCAAGCAAGTATTTCAAAAGCAGCTAAGAAATTTAGAAACCTAAATCCTAAATTACTTTCAAGATGACATAAGATACTTTGCCATATTTGTCCAATATGTGTATTATCTGTTGTAATTTTTATAAAAATATAGATGTTTTTCTGAAAGTACCTTCCAAGAGCCGATGATCTCTTAAAGCTTCTGCTGTTAAAACAGTCTTCCCACAACCTGCCATTCCATAAACTGTGACCCAGCCTGGATCGCTTCCCAAGCAGCACAGTTTCTGCTTAATAGCATCTACTAGTTTTGGCCGAGTAACAAACACAACTGGTCTCTGCGGTACACCTCCTTCACAGAGAGTTGTCTTAACTAAAGTTAAAAACAAGATACATGAAAATAAAAAGTAATTTCTAAATGTGATGCTCTTCAAACCAAATCAAACAAGTCCCCACCCCACTCCAAATTCCGACCTTTGACCCATGTCCCATACAAATGCTCTAAAAACTACTGGACTCACAACACTAAATACTGAAAAAAATATTACTTTTTAGAAATAAGTGACTTAACAGGTAAACTAGCCTCCCACCTGCACTAGTGTCCCAAATAATAACTAAATTTTCTCCAAGCTATGCCAATTCCTAGAAGTAAAAAGATACTTAACAGCTCAAGTAGAAACCGTGGCAAACAAACATAGGTGCTCAACATTACTACAGCCAGGTAACTTTCTCAAGCAGAAGTTACTGCCCCATGGGTGCAGCAGAAAAGAAAGCATGCTGCGTAAGGCTTTTCCTTTGAAGTTGACAGCGCAGCATTCTTGTCCAAGCAAGACTTCCTTTGATTTGAGCTAAGAGAGCACGACTTGCAATAGAGCAGGTAAAGCACAGCATGAAAAGAAATGTGCACTTTATCTGTCCGCTGCTGGCCACAAAGAGGCCATGTGCAGTGCCATATCATCCCGATAAATTCTGGGAAATCTTACTCAAGTAATCAAAATTCCAGATGTCTATGACACTTCCTAAAATGTAGAATGACAGTAAATATGGCATTTAGTCATATGCAGTTGGAAGGTTCTTCCCATTAGAAACTACCAGTTTATTTCATGTCAGTCAAAGACGATACTGATGGCAACGTAGGTAAAAGTTAGGAACTTATGTAGGGTAACTAAAGGATATGGTGGAGAGAATTAAGCAACCTAATAAACAGATAAACTATTGGAATGAAGGCTGAGGGATTACAGATCAGTCTTCAAGAGAAATGTCAGAATTTTGGAGGCTACAATTTTCTATGTTAGATTCAACTTCTTTGATTTATACAAATAACAATATGTCTTTAATGTAAAACAAAAATGCTAAAAATCAGAGAAAACTATGAGAGCTTCAGGTTTCCCATCTTTTAAAATAAACATTATTTAATATGAACATTTTCAAAATTACCTATAAAAGTTGTAACTGTTGTAACTCTCCTGACATATTAAATATAAGAAATATAGAAATACTGACTACTTGTGCTGGTTATGGCTGGAGTAAAGTTAATTTTCTTCACAGCAGCTAGTATGGGGCTGTGGTTTGGATGTGTGCTGAAAACAGCATTGATAATACAGGGATGTTTTAGTTACTGCTGAGCAGTGCTTACACAGAGTCAAGGACTTTTTTGCTTCTCACACCCCACCAGCGAGTAGGTTGGAGGTACACAAGAAGCTGACCCCAACTGACCAACAGGATATTCCACACCATATGACATCACGCCTAGCAATAAAACCTGGGGAAGAAGGAAGAGGGGGTCGTTCAATGTGATGGCATTTGTCTTCTCAAGTAATCATCACAGGTAATGGAGCCCTGCTTTCCTGGACATGGCTGAACACCTGCCTGCCAATGGGAAGTAGTGAATTAATTCCTTATTTTGCTTTGCTCGTGCATGCAGATTTGCTTTACCTGTTAAACTGTTTTTATCTCAACCCACAAGTTTTCTCACTTTTACTCTGCTGATTCTCTCCCCAGTCTCACCGGGAGGCAGTGAGCAAGCAGCTGTGTGGTGCCTAGTTGCCACCTGGGATTAAACCATAACACTACTACACCAACAAAACAAGTGAATGCACCAACTACTTCTTTTTCACTGGAACAGGTATTATAGATAATCACTTAGTATGGAATAAAAAAGGTAACTTGTCTTCACTTTCAAGCCCAGGGATTGCTGTGGTTACACTGACCGTATGAAGTCATTCCATCCACTGAACTTTTTCCATTACCAGAGGAGATGGAAGGGATGCCGTCCTGAAGAAGTGCAGCAAGATCTCTGTACCCTTCATGAAGTAGTGCATTATAAAACGATCTATATGAATTATTATCTTTTGTAAGAATAATGTTTATTAGCATAGCTGCTCGCTCCTTCCGTGTATTCTAGAAAAAACATCAAAAGAGATGTTATACAAAACTAAGAGAACTTAGAAATCATTAATCTATCACTCTGTCAATTACAGACTGTGTTTACAGACTTCAACAGTGAAATAGCCTTCGACTTGACAAAACCCTTAACTCAACCTTTCCAAGTGCATTAAAAACTGCATGCCAGGCATATGCTTGAAAAATTGCTGAATCCAGGAATGAGATAGACAGAAATTACTATTTTTAAAAAGGATGATAAAACATGTGAGTAGGAAGATAAATAACAGTGAGAAACGAGACTACCTGTTGTTTCACTCTCTCCTCCTCCTGTAATGTTAGTACTTCATCAGAAATCATCCGATCCATAATATAAGAGGTCTTGATGTCTTTTTCCAATGCTTGGCGATTCATAAGTAAATAATTTCTACTCTTGACATCCATACTTCAGCGTGAAAAAAGGGGGGTGGGAGGGTGAGGAAAAAGTCAAGTCAGAACCAGAACATAACTTATAAGTACAATAAAAAAAGTTTTTAAATAGCTTATAAATTTTGGTTTTAAAGTCAGAAAAAGTAGCAGAGCAGCTTCAGTAGTAGAAAATACAGTAAATCTTCAGGCAAGCTCATACTACAAACTACAAAGATAAAAAACAGGGCTTTTTTTACTTTCTGTCTTGATAAAGAGACTTTCATACTACTGTTATATGAATTTAATTGTACTGTTTATGACTCACTAGTCTAGTTTGGTTGGACAGTAGAGTAACGTCAAGAAAACTATGGGGAAATCTAATACCATTTCTTTTTCAACAGAGTGAAAAAAGGCATATTAATAGTTCAGTCATAATAGTTCACAAGTTATTGTGAATATGAATAGTGTTCTTGATGTTTTATTTAGATGCCATATGCTATTATGTTTAATAAAAACATCCAGCTGAACATTCTTACAATGAATCTGACTACAGCATTTCTCTGATTGCTCCACTTGGAGGCATATAAAGCAGATATAAAAAGAATTTCAATCTTTAACAATTAATTAGACTCATAGTAAAACCCTCATGCTCACTACATGAATTGAAGTTTTCATTTAAAAAATCCAGATATCACCGAATCACAGAATGGTTGGGGTTGGAAGGGACCTCGGAAGGTCATCTAGTCCAACCCCTCTGCTCAAGCAGGGACTCCCAGAGCACATGAACCAGGATTTCGTCCAGATGGTTTTTTAATATCTCCGGGGAGTGAGATTCCACAAACTCTGGGCAACCTGTTCC